>NW_028227281.1:155488-288465 GCF_978045245.1 Mus caroli | reverse complement strand
ACTTGAAAAACGTGGAAAATCGAAAATTCACACTGTAGGACTCAGAATATGCCGAGAAGACCTGAAAAAGTTGGAAAATGAGAAAATCACACTGAAGGACCCAGAATATGACGAAAAAAACTTAAAAAGGTTTAAAATTAAAAATTCATACTGTAGGACACAGAACATGGCAAGAAAACCTGAAAAACGTGAAAAATTTAAAATTCACACTGTAGGATGCAGAATATGGCGAGAAACACTGAAAAAAGTAAAAAATTTAAATCTCACACTGAAGGACCCTGAATATGTCGAGAAAACCTGAAAAAGGTGGAAAATGAGAAAATCACACTGTAGGACCCAGAATATGGCAAGAAACCCTGAAAGAATTAGAAAATTAAAAACTCACACTGAAGGACCCGGAATATGGCGAGAAAACCTGAAAAAGGTGGAAAATGAGAAAATCACACTGTAGGACCCAGAATTACGAAAAAACTTTAAAAACGTGGAAAATGAGAAAATCACTCTTCAGGACCCAAAATATGCCAAGAAACCGTGAAAAACGTGAAAATTAAAAATTCACACTGTCAGACCCACATTATGGCGAGAAACCTTGAAAAAAATTGGACAATAAAAATTCACACTGTATTACCCAGAATACGGCCAGCAACCCTGAAAAAAGTAGATAACTATAAACTCACACTGATGGACGAGGATATGGCTAGAAAACATGAAAAAGGTGGAAAATGAGAAAATCACACTGCAGGAAACAGAATATGCCGAGAAACCCTGAAAAACGTGGAAAATTAAAAATTCACACTGAAGGACCCGGAATATAGCGAGAAAACCTGAAAAAGGTGGAAAATGAGAAAATCACATGTAGAACCCAGAATAGCGAAAAAACTTGAAAAAGGTGAAAAATGAGAAAATCACACTGCAGGACCCAGAATATGCTGAGAAACCCTGATAATCATGGAAAATTAAATGTTCACACTGTAGGACCCAGAATATGCCTAGAAACCCTTGAAAAACTTGGAAAAATAAAATACACGCTGTAGGAACCAGAATATATTGAGAAACCCTGAAAAAGTAGGAAATCAAAAACTCACACTGAAGGACCCCGAATATGGGGAGAAATCCTAAAAAACGTGGAAATGAGAAAATCACACTCTAGGACCCAGAATATGACGAAAAACCTGAAAAACATGGAAAATTAAAAATTCACACTGAAGGTCCGGGAATATGGTGAGAAAACCTGAAAAACGAGGAAAATTAAAAACACAAACTGAAGGACCCAGAATATGTCGAGAAAACATGAAAAACATGGAAAATTAAATATTCACTCTGTAGGACCCAGAATATGGCGAGAAACACTGAAAAAGGAGGAAAATGAGAAAATCACACTATAGGACCAGAATATGGCAAGAAACCTTGAAAAACGTGGAAAATTAAAAATTCACAATGTAGGACCCAGAATATGCTGAGAAAATCTGAAAAAGTTGGATAATGAGAATATCAAACTGTAGGACCCAGAACATGACGAAAAAAACTTAAAAACGTTTAAAATTAAAAAATCAAACTGTAGGACCTGAATATGGCGAGAAACCCTGAGAATCGTGGAAAATTTAAAAATCACACTGTAGGACGCAGAATATGGCGATTAACCCAGTAAAAAGTGGAATATTAAAAACTCACACTGAAGTACCCCGAAATTGGCAAGAAAACCTGAAAAAGGTGGAAAATGAAAAAAATCACACTGTAGGACCCAAAATATGCTGAGTAACCCTGAAAAAATTGGAAAATTAAAAATACACGCTGTAAGACCCAGAATATGGCAAAAAACCCTGAAAGAATTAGAAAATTAAAAACTCACACTGAAGGAACCGGAATATGGCAAGAAAACCTGAAAAAGTGGAAAGTCTCTCTCTGTCTCTCTCTCTATGTCTCTCTCTTTCTCTATCTCTGTCTCTCTCTATTTCTCTCTGTCTCTATCTGTCTCTCTCTCTGTCTCTCTCTCTCTCTCTCTCTGTCTCTCTCTTTCCCTCTCTCTGCCTCTCTCTGTCTCTATCTCTGTCTCTCTCTGTCTCTCTCTGTCACTCTGTCTCTCTCTGTCTCTCTCTGTCCCTCTCTGTCTCTCTCTGTGTCTTTCTTTGTCTCTCTCTGTCTCTCCCTGTCTCTCTCTGTCTCTCTCTTTATGTCTCTCTCTGTCTCTCTCTTTCTCTCTCTCTGTATCTCTCTGTCTCTCTTTGTCTCTCTCTGTGTCTTTCTTTGTCTCTCTCTGTCTCTCTTTGTCTCTCTCTGTAACTCTCTCTATGTCTCTCTCTGTCTCTCTCTTTCTCTATCTCTGTCTCTCTCTGTTTCTCTCTGTCTCTATCTCTCTGTGTGTCTCTTTCTTTCCTTCTCTCTGTCTCTATCTCTTTCTCTCTATGTCTCTCTCTGTCACTCTGTCTCTCTCTGTCTCTCTCTGTCTCTCTCTGTCTATCTGTCTCTCTCTGTCTCTCTGTCTCTCTCTGTCTCTCTCTGTGTCTTTCTTTGTCTCTCTCTGTCTCTCTGTCTCTCTCTGTGTCTCTCTCTATCTCTCTCTCTGTCTCTCTCTGTCTCTCTCTGTCTCTCTCAATGTATCTCTCTCTCTATGTCTCTCTCTGTGTCTTTCTTTGTCTCTCTCTGTCTCTCTCTGTCTCTCTGTGTGTCTCTCTCTGTCTCTCTCTCTATCTCTGTCTCTCTCTGTCTTTCTCACTCTGTCTCTGTCACTCTCTGACTCTCTCTGTCTCTCTCTTTCTCTCTGTCTCTCTCTGTCTCTATCTCTGTCTCTCTCTGTCCTTCTGACTCTTTCTGTCTCTCTCTGTCTCTCTGTGTGTCTCTCTCTGTCTCTCTCTCTATCTCTGTCTCTCTCTGTCTTTCTCACTCTGTCTCTGTCTCTCTCTGACTCTCTCTGTCTCTCTCTTTCTCTCTGTCTCTCTCTGTCTCTATCTCTGTCTCTCTCTGTCCTTCTGACTCTTTCTGTCTCTCTCTGTCTCTCTCTCTGTCTCTCTCTGTCTCTCTCCTTCTCTCTCTGTCTCTCTCTTTCCCTCTCTCTGTCTCTCTCTGTCTCTATCTCTGTCTCTCTCTGTCTATCTGTCACTCTCTGTCTCTATCTCTGTATCTCTCTGTCTCTGTCTTTCTCTGTGTCTTTCTTTGTCTCGCTCTGTCTCTCTCTGTCTCTCTCTGTCTCTCTCTCTATGTCTCTCTTTGTCTCTCTCTTTCTCTATCTCTGTCTCTCTCTGTTTCTCTCTGTCTCTATCTGTCTCTCTCTCTGTCTCTCTCTGTCTCTCTCTGTCTCTCTCTTTCCCTCTCTCTGTCTCTCTCTGTCTCTATCTCTGTCTCTCTCTGTCTCTCTCTGTCACTCTGTCTCTCTCTGTCTCTCACTGTCTCTCTCTGTCTCTCTCTGTCTATCTGACTCTCTCTGTCTCTCTCTGTCTCTCTCTCTTTCTCTGTCTCTGTCTCTCTCTGTCTCTCTCTGTCACTCTGTCTCTCTCTGTTTCTCTCTGTCTCTATCTGTCTCTCTGTCTCTATCTGTCTCTCTCTGTCTCTCTCTGTCCCTCACTCTGTATCTCTCTGTCTCTATCTCTGTCTCTCTCTGTCTCTCTCTGTCACTCTGTCCCTCTCTGTCTCTCTCTGTCTCTCTCTCTATCTCTCTCTGTCTAACTCTATCTGTCTCTGTCTCTCTCTGTCTCCATCTGTCACTCTGTCGGTCTCTCTCTGTCTCTCTCTGTCCCTTCTGTCTCTATCTCTGTATCTCTCTGTCTCTCTCTCTGTCTCTCTGTCTCTCTCTGTGTCTCTGTCTCTCTCTGTCTCTCTCTGTCTCTCTCAATGTATCTCTCTGTCTCACTATGTCTCTCTCTGTGTCTTTCTTTGTCTCTCTCTGTCTCTTTCTGTCTCTCTCTGTGTCTCTCTCTGTCTCTCTCTCTCTATCTCTGTCTCTCTCTGTCTTTCTCACTCTGTCTCTGTCTCTCTCTGTCCCTCTCTCTGTCTCTCTCTGTCTCTATCTCTGTCTCTCTCTGACTCTCTCTGTCTCTCTCTTTCTCTCTGTCTCTCTCTCTTTATCTCTCTGTCTCTCTCTGTCTCTCTCTCTCTGTGTCTCTCTCTGTCTTTCTCTGTCTCTATCTCTGTCTCTCTCTCTCTTTCTCTGGGTCTTCCTTTGTCTCTCTCTGTCTGTCTCTGTCTCACTCTCTGTCTTTCTCTGTCTCTCTCTGTGTCTCTCTCTGTCTTTCTCTGTCTCTATCTCTATCTCTCTCTGTCTCTCTCTGTCCTTCTGACTCTTTCTGTCTCTCTCTGTCTCTCTCTCTGTGTCTCTCTGTGTCTCTCTGTCTCTCTCTATGTCTTTCATTGTCTCTCTATGTCTCTCTCTGTCTATCTCTCTGTCTCTCTCTGTCTCTCTCTGTCTCTATCTCTGTCTCTCTCTGTCTTTCTATGTCTCTCTTAATGTATCTCTCTGTCTCTCTATGTCTCTCTCTGTGTCTTTCTTTGTCTCTCTCTGTCTCTCTCTCTCTCTGTGTCTCACTCTGTCTCTCTCTGTCTCACTCTCTGTCTCTGTCTCTGTCTCTCTCTGTCTCTCTCTCTAAATCTGTCTCTCTCTGTATTTCTCACTCTGTCTCTGTCTCTCTCTGTCCCTCTCTCTGTCTCTCTCTGTCTCTATCTCTGTCTCTCTCTGACTCTCTCTGTCTCTCTCTTTCTCTCTGTCTCTCTCTGTCTCTCTTTGTCTCTCTCTCTGTATCTCTCTGTGTCTCTCTGTGTCTCTCTGTGTCTCTCTCTGTCTCTCTCTGTCTCTCTCTGTGTCTCTCTGTGTCTCTCTGTGTCTCTCTGTCTCTCTCTGTGTCTCTCTCTGTCTCTCTCTGTCTATCTCTGTCTCTCTCTGTCTCTCTCAATGTATCTCTCTGTCTCTCTATGTCTCTCTCTGTGTCTTTCTTTGTCTCTCTCAGTCTCTCTCTCTCTCTGTCTCACTCTGTCTCTCTCTCTGTCTCTCTTTGTCTCTCTCTCTGTATCTCTCTGTCTCTCTCTGTCTCTCTCTGTCTCTCTCTCTGTGTCTCTGTCTTTCTTTTTCTCTATCTATATCGCTCTCTGTCTCTCTCTGTGTCTTTTTTGTCTCTCTCTGTCTCTCTCTTTCTCTCTCTGTCTCTCTCTGTCTCTCTTAGTCTCTCTCTGTGTCTTTCATTGTCTCTCTCTGTCTCTCTCTGTCTTTCGGTATCTCTCTCTCTGTCTCTCTCTGTCTCACTCTCTGTCTCTCTCTGTCTCTATCGCTGTCTCTCTCTGTCTCTCTCTGTCTGTCTCTGTCTGTCTATGTCTATCTCTGTCTCTCTCTGTGTCTCTCTGTCTCTATCTCTGTCTCTCTCTGTCTCTCTATGTCTCTCTCAATGTATCTCTCTGTCTCTCTATGTCTCTCTGTGTGTCTTTCTTTGTCTCTCTCTGTCTCTCTCTTTCTGTGTTTCACTCTGTCTCTCTCTGTCTCTCTCTCTGTCTCTGTCTCTGTCTCTCTCTCTGTCTCTCTCTGTCTCTCTCTCTAACTCTGTCTCTTTCTGTATTTCTCACTCTGTCTCTGTCTCTCTCTGTCCCTCTCTCTGTCTCTCTCTGTCTCTATCTCTGTCTCTCTCTGACTCTCTCTGTCTCTCTCTTTCTCTCTGTCTCTCTCTGTCTCTCTCTGTGTCTTTTTTTGTCTCTCTCTGTCTCTCTCTGTCTCTCTCTGTCTCTCTCTGTCTCTCTTAGTCTCTCTCTGTGTCTTTCATTGTCTCTCTCTGTCTCTCTCTGTCTTTCGGTGTCTCTCTCTCTGTCTCTCTCTGTCTCACTCTCTGTCTCTCTCTGTCTCTATCTCTGTCTCTCTCTGCCTCTCTCTGTCTGTCTCTGTCTGTCTATGTCTATCTCTGTCTCTCTCTGTGTCTCTCTGTGTCTCTCTCTGTCTCTCTCTGTCTCTATCTCTGTCTATCTCTGTCTCTCTCTGTCTCTCTATGTCTCTCTCAATGTATCTCTCTGTCTCTCTCTGTCTCTCTCTGTCTCTCTCTGTCTCTCTTAGTCTCTCTCTGTGTCTTTCATTGTCTCTCTCTGTCTCTCTCTGTCTTTCGGTGTCTCTCTCTCTGTCTCTCTCTGTCTCACTCTCTGTCTCTCTCTGTCTCTATCTCTGTCTCTCTCTGTCTCTCTCTGTCTGTCTCTGTCTGTCTATGTCTATCTCTGTCTCTCTCTGTGTCTCTCTGTGTCTCTCTCTGTCTCTCTCTGTCTCTATCTCTGTCTCTCTCTGTCTCTCTATGTCTCTCTCAATGTATCTCTCTGTCTCTCTATGTCTCTCTCTGTGTCTTTCTTTGTCTCTCTCTGTCTCTCTCTGTCTGTGTCTCACTCTGTCTCTCTTTGTCTCTCTCTCTGTCTCTGTCTCTGTGTCTCTCTCTGTCTTTCTCTGTCTCTATCTCTATCTCTCTCTGTCTCTCTCTGTCCTTTTGACTCTTTCTGTCTCTCTCTGTCTCTCTCTCTGTGTCTCTCTGTGTCTCTCTGTCTCTCTCTATGTCTTTCATTGTCTCTCTCTGTCTCTCTCTGTCTATCTCTCTGTCTCTCTGTCTCTCTCTGTCTCTATCTCTGTCTCTCTGTCTCTCTATGTCTCTCTTAATGTATCTCTCTGTCTCTGTATGTCTCTCTCTGTGTCTTTCTTTGTCTCTCTCTGTCTCTCTCTCTCTCTGTGTCTCACTCTGTCTCTCTCTGTCTCTCTCACTGTCTCTGTCTCTGTCTCTCTCTCTCTGTCTCTCTCTGTCTCACTCTGTCTCTGTCTCTCTCTGTCTCACTCTCTGTCTCTCTCTGTCTCTATCTCTGTCTCTCTGTCTCTCTCTGTCTCTCTCTGTCCTTCTGTATCTTTCTGTCTTCTCTGTCTCTCTCTCTGTTTCTCTCTGTCTCTCTCTGTCTCTCTGTGTCTTTGTTTGTCTCTCTCTGTCTCTCTCTGTCTCTCTGTGTCTCTCTCTCTGTCTCTCTCTGTCTCTATCTCTGTCTCTCTCTGTCTCTCTCTGTCTCTCTCTGTCTGTCTCTGTCTCCCTGTGTCTCTCTCTCTGTCTCTCTCTCTGTCTCTCTGTGTTTTTCTTTGTCTCTCTCTGTCTCTCTCTCTGTCTCTCTCTGTCTCTCTCTGTCTCTCTGTGTTTTTCTTTGTCTCTCTCTGTCTCTCTCTGTTTCTCTCTCTGTCTCACTCTGTCTCTCTCTGTCTCTCTCTGTCTCTCTCTCTGTCTCTCTCTCTGTCTCTCTGTCTCTCTCTATGTCTCTCTCTCTTTCTCACTCTGTGTATCTCTGTCTCACTCTGTGTCTCTCTCTGTCTCACTCTGTCTCTCTCTGTCTCTGTCTCTCTCTCTGTCTCTCTGTCTCTCTCTGTCTCTCTCTGTCTCTATCTCTGTCTCTCTCGGTCTCTCTCTGTCTCTCTCTGTCTGTCTTTGTCTCTCTGTGTGTCTCTCTGTGTCTCTCTGTCTTCTCAATGTATCTCTCTGTCTCTCTATGGCTCTCTCTGTCTTTCTTTGTCTCTCTCTGTCTCTCTCTGTCTCTCTCTGTGTCTCTCTCTGTCTCTCTTTCTATCTCTGTCTCTCTCTGTCTTTCTCACTCTGTCTCTGTCTCTCTCTGTCTCTATCTCTGTCTCTCTCTGACTCTCTCTGTCTCTCTCTGTCTTTCTCTGTCTCTCTCTGTCTTTCTCTGTCTCTATCTCTGTCTCTCTCTGTCTCTCTCTGTCCTTCTGACTCTTTATGTCTCTCTCTGTCTCTCTCTCTGTATCTCTCTGTCTCTCTCTGTCTCTCTCTGTGTCTTTCATTGTCTCTCTCTGACTCTCTCTGTCTCTCTCTGTCTCTCTCTGTCTCTCTCTGTCTCTCTCTGTCTCTCTCTGTCTCTATCTCTGTCTCTCTCTGTCTGTCTCTGTCTGTCTCTGTCTCTCTCTGTCTCTCTCTGTCTCTCTCTCTGTCTCTCTCTGTGTCTCTCTGTGTCTCTCTGTGTCTCTCTCTGTGTCTCTCTGTGTCTCTCTCTGTCTCTCTCTGTGTCTCTCTGTGTCTCTCTGTGTGTCTCTCTGTGTGTCTCTCTGTGTCTCTCTGTCTTCTCAATGTATCTCTCTGTCTCTCTATGTCTCTCTCTGTCTTTCTTTGTCTCTCTCTGTCTCTCTCTGTCTCTCTCTGTGTCTCTCTCTGTCTCTCTCTCTATCTCTGTCTCTCTCTGTCTTTCTCACTCTGTCTCTGTCTCTCTCTGTCTCTATCTCTGTCTCTCTCTGACTCTCTCTGTCTCTCTCTTTCTCTCTGTCTCTCTCTGTCTCTCTCTCTGTATCTCTCTGTCTCTCTCTGTCTCTCTCTCTGTGTCTCTCTCTTTCTTTCTCTGTCTCTATATCTGTCTCGCTCTGTCTCTCTCTGTGTCTTTCTTTGTCTCTCTCTGTCTCTCTCTGTCTCACTCTCTGTCTCTCTCTGTCTTTCTCTGTCTCTCTCTGTCTTTCTCTGTCTCTATCTCTGTCTCTCTCTGTCTCTCTCTGTCCTTCTGACTCTTTATGTCTCTCTCTGTCTCTCTCTCTGTATCTCTCTGTCTCTCTCTGTCTCTCTCTGTGTCTTTCATTGTCTCTCTCTGACTCTCTCTGTCTCTCTCTGTCTCTCTCTGTCTCTCTCTGTCTCTATCTCTGTCTCTCTCTGTCTGTCTCTGTCTGTCTCTGTCTCTCTCTGTCTCTCTCTGTCTCTCTCTCTGTCTCTCTCTGTGTCTCTCTGTGTCTCTCTGTGTCTCTCTCTGTGTCTCTCTGTGTCTCTCTCTGTCTCTCTCTGTGTCTCTCTGTGTCTCTCTGTGTCTCTCTGTCTCTCTCTGTGTCTCTCTCTGTCTCTCTCTGTCTATCTCTGTCTCTCTCTGTCTCTCTCAATGTATCTCTCTGTCTCTCTATGTCTCTCTCTGTGTCTTTCTTTGTCTCTCTCAGTCTCTCTCTCTCTCTCTGTCTCACTCTGTCTCTCTCTCTGTCTCTCTTTGTCTCTCTCTCTGTATCTCTCTGTCTCTCTCTGTCTCTCTCTGTCTCTCTCTCTGTGTGTCTCTCTGTCTTTCTTTTTCTCTATCTATATCGCTCTCTGTCTCTTCTGTGTCTTTTTTTGTCTCTCTCTGTCTCTCTCTGTCTCTCTCTGTCTCTCTTAGTCTCTCTCTGTGTCTTTCATTGTCTCTCTCTGTCTCTCTCTGTCTTTCGGTGTCTCTCTCTCTGTCTCTCTCTGTCTCACTCTCTGTCTCTCTCTGTCTCTATCTCTGTCTCTCTCTGTCTCTCTCTGTCTCTCTCTGTCTGTCTCTGTCTGTCTATGTCTATCTCTGTCTCTCTCTGTGTCTCTCTGTGTCTCTCTCTGTGTCTCTCTGTGTCTCTCTGTCTCTCTCTGTGTCTCTCTCTGTCTCTCTCTGTCTCTATCTCTGTCTCTCTCTGTCTCTCTATGTCTCTCTCAATGTATCTCTCTGTCTCTCTATGTCTCTCTCTGTGTCTTTCTTTGTCTCTCTCTGTCTCTCTCTTTCTGTGTCTCACTCTGTCTCTCTCTGTCTCTCTCTCTGTCTCTGTCTCTGTCTCTCTCTCTGTCTCTCTCTGTCTCTCTCTCTAACTCTGTCTCTCTCTGTATTTCTCACTCTGTCTCTGTCTCTCTCTGTCCCTCTCTCTGTCTCTCTCTGTCTCTATCTCTGTCTCTCTCTGACTCTCTCTGTCTCTCTCTGTCTCTATCTCTGTCTCTCTCTGTCTCTCTCTTTCTGTGTCTCACTCTGTCTCTCTCTGTCTCTCTCTCTGTCTCTGTCTCTCTCTCTGTCTCTCTCTGTCTCTCTCTCTAACTCTGTCTCTCTCTGTATTTCTCACTCTGTCTCTGTCTCTCTCTGTCCCTCTCTCTGTCTCTCTCTGTCTCTATCTCTGTCTCTCTCTGACTCTCGCTGTCTCTCTCTTTCTCTCTGTCTCTCTCTGTCTCTCTTTGTCTCTCTGTCTGTATCTCTCTGTCTCTCTCTCTCAGTGTCTCCCTCTGTCTTTCTTTGTCTCTATGTCTGACTCTCTCTGTCTCTCTTGTGTCTTTCTTTGTCTCTTCTATGTCTCTCTCTGTCTCTCTCTCTGTCTCCCTCAGTCTCTCTCTGTGTCTCTCTCTGTCTTTCTCTGTCTCTATCTCTGTCTCTCTGTCTCTCTCTGTCTCTCTGTCCTTCTGTATCTTTCTGTCTCTCTCTGTCTCTCTCTCTGTATCTCTCTGTCTCTCTCTGTCTCTCTCTGTGTCTTTCTTTGTCTCTCTCTGTCTCTCTCTGTCTCTTTGTGTCTCTCTCTATCTCTCTCTGTCTCTCTCTGTCTCTATCTCTGTCTCTCTCTGTCTCTCTCTGTCTGTCTCTGTCTCTCTGTGTCTCTCTCTCTGTCTCTCTCTGTGTCTCTCTCTGTGTGTCTCTGTCTCTCTCTGTTTCTCTCTCTGTCTCTCTCTGTCTCTAACTCTGTCTCTCTCTGTCTCTCTGACTCTCTCTGTATCTCTCTGTCTCTCTCTGTCTCTCTCTGTGTTTTTCTTTGTCTCTCTCTGTCTCTCTCTCTGTCTCTCTCTGTCTCTCTCTGTCTCTCTCTGTCTCTCTGTGTTTTTCTTTGTCTCTCTCTGTCTCTCTCTGTGTCTCTTTCTGTCTCACTCTGTCTCTCTCTGTCTCTCTCTCTGTCTCTCTCTCTGTCTCTCTCTGTCTCTATCTCTTTCTCACTCTGTGTATCTCTGTCTCTCTCTGTGTCTCTCTCTGTCTCACTCTGTCTTTCTCTGTCTCTCTCTGTCTCTCTCTCTGTCTCTCTGTCTCTCTTTGTCTCTCTCTGTCTCTATCTCTGTCTCTCTCTGTCTCTCTCTGTCTCTCTCTGTCTGTCTCTGTCTCTCTGTGTGTCTCTCTCTGTGTCTCTCTGTGTCTCTCTCTGTGTCTCTCTCTGTCTCTCTGTCTCTCTCAATGTATCTCTCTGTCTCTCTATGTCTCTCTCTGTCTTTCTTTGTCTCTCTCTGTCTCTCTCTGTCTCTCTCTGTCTCTCTATGTGACTTTCAGTGGCCCCACACAGCCTCACATATACTTCTAAAAATTTAAAGAAGGGTGTGGCCACTCTAAAAGCTCAACAATTAACAGCATTGTCTCCTCTTCCAGAGTACCTGGGATCAACTACCAGCAACTATATGGTGGCCCATCTCCAGTTCCAGGGGATCAGACAGACAGACATACAGACAGTGATAAAAATGGCAGGCCTGCCTGGTCTTTCTTTCTTTCTTATCCTTTTTAAAAAATGTTTATTTATATATTTATTTATGTATTTATTAGATATAAGTACACTGTAGCTGTCTTCAGACACTCCAGAAGAGGGTGTCAGATTCTGGAGAATCTAAATCCCTCTTATGGTCTGCATATGATGTACATAAACACAGCCTCACATATACTTCTAAAAATTAAAGATGTGTGGGGCCACTGAGAGGGCTCAACAATTAACAGCATTGTCTCCTCTTCCAGAGAACCTGGGATCAACTACCAGCAACTATATGGTGGCCCATCTCCAGTTCCAGGGGATCAGACAGACAGACAGACAGACAGAATGAGATAAGGATGGCAGGCCTGCCTGGTCTTATTTTCTTTCTTATCCTTTTTAAAAATGTTAATTTATTTATTTATTTATTTATTTATGTATTTATTAGATATAAGTACACTGTAGCTGTCTTCAGACACTCCAGAAGAGGGTGTCAGATTCTGGAGAATCTAAATCCCTCTTATGGTCTGCATATGATGTACATAAACACAGCCTCCCATATACTTCTAAATATTTAAAGATGGGTAGGGCCACTGATAGGGCTCAACAATTAACAGCATTGTCTCCTCTTTCAGAGAACCTGGGATCAACTACCAGCAACTTTATGGTAGCCCATCTCCAGTTCCAGGGGATCAGACAGACAGACAGACAGACAGACAGAGATAAGGATGGCAGGCCTGCCTGGTCTTACTTTCTATCTTATCCTTTTTAAAAAATGTTTATTTATTTATTTATTTACTTATGTATTTATTATATATAAGTACACTGTATCTGTCTTCAGTCACTCCAGTAGAGGGTGTCAGATTCTGGAGAATCTAAATCCTCTTATAATCTGAATATGATGTACATAAACACAGCCTCACTTATACTTCTAAATATTTAAAGAAGTGTGGGGCCATTGAAAGGGCTCAACAATTAACAGCATTGTCTCCTCTTCCAGAGTACATGGGATCAACTACCAGCAACTATATGGTGGCCCATCTCCAGTTCCAGGGGATCAGACAGACAGACATACAGACAGTGATAAGGATGGCAGGCCTGCCTGGTCTTTCTTTCTTTCTTATCCTTTTTAAAAAAATGTTTATTTATATATATATTTATGTATTTATTAGATATAAGTACACTGTAGCTGTCTTCAGACACTCCAGAAGAGGGTGTCAGATTCTGGAGAATCTAAATCCCTCTTATGGACTGCATATGATGTACATAAACACAGCCTCACATATACTTCTAAAAATTTAAAGATGTGTGGGGCCACTGAGAGGGCTCAACAATTAACAGCATTGTCTCCTCTTTCTGGGAACCTGGGATAAACTACCAGCACCTTATGGTGGCCCATCTCCAGTTCCAAGGGATCAGACAGACAGACAGACAGAGAGACAGAGATAAGGATGGCAGGCCTGACTGGTCTTTCTTTATTTCTTATACTTTTTAAAAAATGTTTATTTATTTGTTTATTTATTTATTTATTAGATATAAGTACACTGTAGCCGTCTTCAGACACTCCAGAAGATGGTGTCAGATTCTGGAGAATCTAAATCCCTCTTATGGTCTGAATATGATGTACATAAACTCAGCCTCACATATACTTCTAAAAATTAAAAATGGGTGGGGCCACTGAAAGGGCTCAACAATTAACAGCATTGTCTCCTCTTCCAGAGAACCTCGGATCAACTACCAGCACCTACAAGGTGGCCCATCTCCAGTTCCAGGGGATCAGACAGACAGACAGACAGGCAGAGATAAAGATGGCAGGCCTGCCTGGTCTTTCTTTCTTTCTTATCCTTTTTAAAAAATATTTATTTATTTATTTATTTATTTATTTATTTATTTATGTATTTCTTAGATATAAGTACACTGTAGCTTTCTTTAGACACTCCAGAGGAGGGTGTCAGATTCTGGAGAATGTAAATCCCTCTTATGGTCTGCATATGATGTACATAAACACAGCCTCACATATACTGAGCTGAGGTGTCACAGGCCAACTGCTGGAATTTCTGAGTACCACCTAGATAGAGAAAAGCTATGCTGTGGTTGCTTAATTTATGTATTTTATTATTTCTATTTGTTGTTTTGTTTTGTTTTATTTGTTTTTAGAGAAGTCCTCTGTCTGTAGCTCTGGCTGACCCAGGACTGCCTACTTGTGTTAATTAGGGTTTCACAGCTGAGAACAGACACCAAGAGCAAGGTAAGGCTTAGAAAACCCTACATTCAGTGGTGGCTCAAGCTCTTAATGAGAGCACTCTGTAGGCAGAGGCAGTCAGTTTCTGAGTTCGATGCCACCCTGGTGAAAGACAGGGCTAGGGTAGGGGCTAGGGTGAGGAAAGGAAGAAAGGAAAGAAGGAAAGAAAGAAAGGAAAGAAGAAAAGAAAGAAAGAAAAAGTTTTTATAAAAGTTTTATAAAAAGTGTTAAAGTTTTTAAAAATTAAAAAAAAAATACCAGATCACCATCACACAGCATTGGCTGTCTTCAGGTGTATCCTTTCAGCCTCCAAAACAAAAAACAATGGCTGGCTGTCTTCAGGTGTATCCTATTCTCGAGTCTTATTTCCAACCTTAGAGCTGGGCTGAGCTGCCTCATTATGTAATTGCAAACCTTCCTTGGTTTGTCTTTTCCATTTCTAAGACTAACAGGCCTTTTTCTATTTATTGAATATGCTCATGACTGTCCTTTAGATATAGTAAATATAACTGTTGCTTATAAAACTTGTTTTCTAGGAATTTTTAAAGGGCAATGGCAGAGTTTATTTATAAAAAAATATTTTGCATTTATTTATTTGTGTGAGTGATGAAGCTCAGGTCTTCAAACTTGTCAGGAGGTATGATTACCTCCCCTCTCTCTCAACCCCTCTCTCTCCTCTCTCAATGATTGTGTAAGAATGTTTTGCATGTGTATGCTGTGCCCACAGACTCCAGAACAGAGTATTAGATCCCCTGGAACTGGAGATGGGCCACCATATATAATACTGGTAATTGAGCCCAGGTTCTCTGGAAGAGGAGACAATGCTCTTAATTGTTGAGCCCTCTCTGTAGCCACATCTTTCTTTTTCTTTTTTTTTTTTTTGAGTATATGTGAGGCTGTGTTTATATACATCATATGCAGACAATAAGAACGATTTAGATTCTTCAGATTCTGACACCCTCTTCTGGACTGTCTGAAGATAGCTACAGCATACTTAAATATAATAAATAAATAAATCTTTAAAAAAAAAGGAAAAGTAAAAAAGAAAGAACAGGCCTGCCATATGCATGTTCATAGAGGAAAATGGAAGAGACCCCAATCTAACCTCAGCAGGGTGCTTCCTTCTGGATGGTAGCTCACAGTTTCATCCCAGCAAGACAGGCAAATCACTGAGTTCAAGGACAGTAAGGTTCAGGACAGCCAAGGTTAGGAAGGAAAAGGGTCTATGTTGAGAATACAAACCGACAAAACAACAACTAGGAAAAAGAAGTGACAGTGTAACTTGGGGTAGGGTACCAACAAGAGAAAGCTTTCTGTTACCACTTACAAACACCAGTAGCCTTGCACCCTTCTGCCCAGGTCCCTGCCTTCCTTTCTAGGAATTCTAAGGATGCCAGGGGGTGGGGGAATCCAGATTAACTTTTTAAAAACAAAGACTTGGTCTTTGATGTCTATAGGAAGCCCTTCTCAGTGCCTTTAACTACCACTGAACTTTCAGGGCTGTGACTCAACTGTAACAAGGAACAGGGCTAAGAACCTGCAGCCTTTGAAAACAACTATTTTTTTAAAGTGGGGGACACAAATCAGCAGTAGAACCCCTCAGGTTCAGCCATAATACTTGTTAGGGAAAGAGCCTCAATGTCCGGAGCTGAGGTCTCATGGGTGAACTGCTTCAAGCTCTGAGTATCATTGAAAGAAAGAAAAGATATCATGTGGTTGCTTAATTTATTTATTTTATTATTTCTATTTTTTGTTTTCTTTTGTTTTGTTTTAGCAAAGGCCTCAGTCTGTAGCTATGGCTGACCTAGGACAGACTACATGTGTTAATTAGGGTTTCACAGCTGAGAAACAGACCATACCTATGTAAGACTTAGAAAACCCAACAGTCAGTGGTGGCTCGAGCTCTTAATGAGAGCACTCTGGAGGCGGAGGCAGTCAGTTTCTGAGTTCGAGGCCAGCCTGGTTAAAGACAGGGATAGGCAGGGCTAGGCAAGGCAGGGCTGGGCTAGGCTAGGCTAGGCAAGGGGCTGGGCTAGTCAAGGCAAGGGACTAGGCTAGGCTACTCAAGGGGCTAGGCAAGACAGACAGACAGAGAGAAAGACAGACAAGGATGGCAGGCCTGCCTGGTTTTTCTTTCTTTCTTATCCCTTTTAAAAAATGTTTGTTTATTTATTTATTCATTTATTTATTTATGTATTTATTAGATATACTTACACTGTAGCTGTCTTCAGACACTCCAGAAGAGGGTGTCAGATTCTGGAGAATCTATATCCCTCTTATGGTCTGCATATGATGTACATACACACAGCCTCACATTTACATCTAAAAATTTAAAGATGTGTTGGTCCAATGAAAGGGATCAACAATTAACAGCATTGTCTCCTCTTATAGAGAACCTGGGATCAAGTACCAGCAACTATATGTTGGCCCATCTCCAGTTACAGGGGTTCAGACAGACAGACAGACAAACAGACAGATAGAGTTAAGGATGGCAGGCCTACCTTGTCTTTCCTTCTTTCTTATCCTTTTAAAAAATGTTTATTAATTTAAGTATGTATTTATTAGATATAAGTACACTGTAGCTGCTTTCAGACACTCCAGAAGAGGGTGTCAGATTCTGGAGAATCTAAATCCCTCTTGTGGTCTGCATATGATGTACATAAACACAGCCTCACATATACTTCTAAAAATTTAAAGATGGGTGGGGCCACTGAAAGGGCTCAACAATTAACAGCACTGACTCCTCTTCCAGAGAACCTGGGATCAACTATGAGCAACTATATGGTGGCCCATCTCCCGTTCCAGGGGATCAGGCAGACAAAGAGACAGACAGACAAGGGTGGCAGGCCTCCCTGGCTTTTCTTTCTTTCTTATCCTTTTTAAAAAATGTTTATTTATTTATTTATGTATTTATTAGATATAAGTACACCGTAGCTGTCTTCAGACACTCCAGAAGAGGGTGTCAGATTCTGGAGAATATAAATCCCTCTTATGGTCTGCATATGATGGACATAAACACAGATTCACATACACTTCTAAAAATTTAAGATGGGTGGGCCCACTGAAAGGGCTCAACAATTAACAGCATTGTCTCTTCTTCCAGAGAACCTGGGATCAACTAACAGCAACAATATGGTGGCCCATCTCAAGTTCCAAGGAATCAGACAGACAGACAGACAGACTGACAGAGGTAAGGATGGAGGCCTGCCTGGTCTTTCTTTCTTTCTTATACTTTTAAAAAAATGTTTATTTATTTATTCATTTATTTATTTATGTATTTATTAGATATAAGTACACTGTAGCTGTCTTCAGACACTCTAGAAGAGGTTGTCATCTTCTGGAGAATCTAAATCCCTCTTATGGTCTGCATATGATGTACATAAACACAGCCTCACATATACTTCTAAAAATTTAAAGATGGGTGGGCCCACTGAAAGGGCTCAACAATTAACACCATTGTCTCCTCTTCCAGAGAACGTGGGATCAACTACCAGCAACTATGTGGTGGCCCATCTCAAGTTGCAGGGCATCAGAGAGACAGACAGACAGACAGAGATAAGGATGGCAGGCCTGCCTGATTTATCTTTCTTTCTTATCTTTTTAAAAAATGTTTATTAATTAATTAATTAATTAATTTATTTATTTATTTATTAGATATAAGTACACTGTAGCTGTCTTCAGACTCTCCAGAAAAGGGTGTCAGATTCTGGAGAATCTATATCCCTCTTATGGTCTGCATATGATGTACATAAACACAGCCTCACATATACTTCTAAAAATTTAAAGATGGGTGGGCCCACTGAAAGGGCTCAACAATTAACACCATTGTCTCCTCTTCCAGAGGACCTGGGATCAACTACCAGCAACTATATTGTGGCCCATCTCCAGTTCCAGGCGATCAGACAGACATACATACAGACAGACAGACAAGGATTGCAGGCCTGCCTGGGTTTTCTTTCTTTCTTATACATTTTAAAAATGTTTATTTATTTATATATATATTTATTAGATATAAGTACACTGTAGCTGTCTTCAGACACTCCAGAAGAGGGTGTCATATTCTTGAGAATCTAAATGCCTCTTATGGTCTGCATATGATGTACATAAACACAGCCTCACATATATTTCTAAAAATTTGAAGAAGGGTGGGACCACTCTAAAAGCTCAACAATTAACAGCATTGTATCCTCTTCCAGAGTACCTGGGATCAACTACCAGCAACTATATGGTGGCCCATCTCCAGTTCCAGGGGATCAGACAGACAGACATACAGACAGTGATAAGGATGGCAGGCCTGCCTGGTCTTTCTTTCTTTCTTATCCTTTTTAAAAAAATGTTTATTTATATATTTATTTATGTATTTATTAGATATATGTACACTGTAGCTGCTTTCAGACACTCCAGAAGAGGGTGTCAGATTCTGGAGAATCTAAATCCCTCTTATGGTCTGCATATGATGTACATAAACACAGCCTCACATATACTTCTAAAAATTTAAAGAAGGGTGGGGCCACTCTAAAAGCTCAACAATTAATAGCATTGTCTCCTCTTCCAGAGTACCTGGGATCAACTACCAGCAACTATATGGTGGCCCATCTCCAGTTCCAGGGGATCAGACAGACAGACATACAGACAGTGATAAGGATGGCAGGCCTGCCTGGTCTTTCTTTCTTTCTTATCTTTTTTAAAAAAAAGTTTATTTATATATTTATTTATGTATTTATTAGATATAAGTACACTGTAGCTGTCTTCAGACACTCCAGAAGTGAGTGTCAGATACTGGAGAATCTAAATCCCTCTTATGGTCTGCATATTCGGTACATAAACACAGCCTCGCATATACTTCTAAAAATTTAAAGATGTGTGGGTCCACTGAGAGGGCTCAACAATTAACAGCATTGTCTCCTCTTTCAGAGAACCTGGGATAAACTACCAGCACCTTATGGTGGCCCATCTCCAGTTCCAGAGGATCAGACAGACATACAGACAGAGAGACAGAGATATGGATGGCAGGCCTGCCTGGTCTTTCTTTATTTCTTATACATTTTAAAAAATGTTTATTTATTTATTTATTATTTATTTATTTATCTATGTATGTATTAGATATAAGTACACTGTAGCTGTCTTCAGACACTCCAGAAGAGGGTGTCAGATTCTAGAGAATCTAAATCCCTCTTATGGTCTGAATATGATGTACATAAACACAGCCTCACATATACTTCTAAAAATTATAAATAGGTGGGGCCACTGAAAGGACTCAACAATTAACAGCATTGTCTCCTCTTCCAGAGAACCTGGGATCAACTACCAGCACCTAAAAGGTGGCCAATCTCCAGTTCCAGGGGATCAGACAGACAGACAGACAGACAGAGATAAGGAGGGCAGGCATGCCTGGTTTTTCTTTCTTTCTTATCCTTTTAAAATAATGTTTATTTATTTATTTATTTATTTATTTATGTATTTATTAGATATAAGTACACTGTAGTTGTCTTCAGACACTCCAGAAGAGGGTGTCAGATTCTGGAGAATCAAAATCCCTCTTATGGTCTACATATGATATAGGTAAACACAGCCTAACATATACTTCTAAAAATTTAAAGATAGGTGGAGCCACTGAAAGGGCTCAACAATTAACAGCATTGTCTCTTCTTCCAGAGAACCTGGGATCAACTAACAGCAACTATATGGTGGCCCATCTCCAGTTCCAAGGGTTCAGACAGACAGACAGACAGACTGACAGTGGTAAGGATAGAGGCTTGCGTGGTCTTTCTTTCTTTCTTATACTTTTAAAATAATGTTTATTTATTTATTTATTTATTTATTTATTTATTTATTAGATATAAGTACACTGTAGCTGTCTTCAGACACTCTAGAAGAGGGTGTCATCTTTTGGAGAATCTAAATCGCTCTTATGGTCTGCATATGATGTACATAAACACAGCCTCATATATACTTCTAAAAATTTAAAGATGGGTGGGCCCACTGAAAGGGCTCAACAATTAACACCATTGTCTCCTCTTCCAGAGAACGTGGGATCAACTACCAGCAACTATGTGGTGGCCCATCTCAAGTTGCAGGGGATCAGACAGACAGACAGACAGACAGAGATAAGGATGGCAGGCCTGCCTGGTCTTTCATTCTTTCTTATCCTTTTTAAAAAAAGTTTATTTATATATTTATTTATGTATTTATTAGATATAAGTACACTGTAGCTGTCTTCAGACTCTCCAGAAGAGGGTGTCAGATTCCGGAGAATCTATATCCCTCTTATAGTCTGCATATGATGTACATAAACACAGCCTCACATATACTTCTAAAAATTTAAAGATGGTTGGGGCCACTGAAAAATCTCAACAATTAACAGCATTGTCTCCTCTTCCAGAGGACCTGGGATCAACTACCAGCAAATATATTGTGGCCCATCTCCAGTTCCAGGGGATCAGACAGACATACATACAGACAGACAGACAAGGATTGCAGGCCTGCCTGGTTTTTCTTTCTTCTTATACATTTTAAAAATGTTTATTTATTTATATATATATATTTATTAGATATAAGTACATTGTAGCTGTCTTCAGACACTTCAGAAGAGGGTGTCATATTCTGGAGAATCTAAATCCCTCTTATGGACTGCATATGATGTACATAAACACAGCCTCACATATACTTCTAAAAATAAAAAGAAGGGTGGGGCCACTCTAAAAGCTCAACAATTAACAGCATTGTCTCCTCTTCCAGAGTACCTGGGATCAACTACCAGCAACTATATGGTGGCCCATCTCCAGTTCCAGAGGATCAGACAGACAGACATACAGACAGTGATAAGGATGGCAGGCCTGCCTGGTCTTTCTTTCTTTCTTATCCTTTTAAAAAAATGTTTATTTATATATTTATTTATGTATTTATTAGATATAAGTACACTGTAGCTGTCTTCAGACACTCCAGAAGAGGGTGTCAGATTCTGGAGAATCTAAATCCCTCTTATGGTCTGCATATGATGTACATAAACACAGCCTCACATATACTTCTAAAAATTAAAGATGTGTGGGGCCACTGAGAGGGCTCAACAATTAACAGCATTGTCTCCTCTTTCAGAGAACCTGGGATAAACTACCAGCACCTTATGGTGGCCCATCTCCAGTTCCAGTGGATCAGACAGACAGACAGACAGACAGAGAGACAGAGATAAGGATGGCAGGTCTGCCTGGTCTTTCTTTATTTCTTATACTTTTTAAAAAATGTTTGTTTATTTATTTATTTATTTATTTATTTATTTATTATTAGATATAAGTACACTGTAGCCGTATTCAGACACTCCAGAAGAGGGTGTCAGATTCTGGAGAATCTAAATCCCTCTTATGGTCTGAATATGATGTACATAAACACAGCCTCACATATACTTCTAAAAATTAAAAATAGGTGGGGCCACTGAAAGGACTCAACAATTAACAGCATTGTCTCCTCTTCCAGAGAACCTGGGAACAACTACCAGCACCTAAAAGGTGGCCCATCTCCAGTTCCAGGGGATCAGACAGACAGACAGAAGACAGTGATAAGGATGGCAGGCCTGCCTGGTCTTTCTTTCTTTCTCATCCTTTTTTTTAAAAAATGTTTATTTATTTATTTATTTATTTATTTATTTATTATTAGATATAAGTACACTGTAGCTGTTCAGACACTCCAGAAGAGGGTGTCAGATTCTGGAGAATCTAAATCACTCTTATGGTCTGCATATGATGTACATAAACACAGCCTCACATATACTTCTAAAAATTTAAAGAAGGGTCGGGCCACTCTAAAATCTCAACAATTAACAGCATTGTCTCCTCTTCCAGAGTACCTGGGATCAACTACCAGCAACTATAAGGTGGCCCATCTCCAGTTCCAGGGGATCAGACAGACAGACATACAGACAGTGATAAGGATGGCAGGCCTGCCTGGTCATTCTTTCTTTCTTATCCTTTTCAAAAAAATGTTTATTTATATATTTATTTATGTATTTATTAGATATAAGTACACTGTAGCTGTCTTCAGACACTCCAGAAGAGGGTGTCAGATTCTGGAGAATCTAAATCCCTCTTATGGTCTGCATATGATGTACATAAACACAGCCTCACATAGACTTCTAAAATTTTAAAGATGTGTGGGGCCACTGAGAGGGCTCAACAATTAACAGCATTGTCTCCTCTTTCAGAGAACCTGGGATAAACTACCAGCACATTATGGTGGCCCATCTCCAGTTCCAGTGGATCAGACAGACAGACAGACAGACAGAGAGACAGAGATAAGAATGGCAGGCCTGCCTGGTCTTTCTTTATTTCTTATACTTTTTAAAAAATGTTAATTAATTAATTTATTTATTTATTTATTTATTTATTTATTTATTTATTTATGTATTTATTAGATATAAGTACACTGTAGCCGTCTTCAGACACTCCAGAAGAGGGTGTCAGATTCTAGAGAATCTAAATCCCTCTTATGGTCTGAATATGATGTACATAAACACAGCCTCACATATACTTCTAAAAATTATAAATAGGTGGGGCCACTGAAAGGACTCAACAATTAACAGCATTGTCTCCTCTTCCAGAGAACCTGGGATCAACTACCAGCACCTAAAAGGTGGCCCATCTCCAGTTCCAGGGGATCAGACAGACAGACAGACAGACAGTGATAAGGATGGCAGGCCTGCCTGGTCTTTCTTTGTTTCTTATCCTTTTTAAAAAAAATGTTTATTTATTTATTTATTTATTTATTTATTTATTTATTTATTTATTATTAGATATAAGTACACTGTAGCTGTTCAGACACTCCAGAAGAGGGTGTCAGATTCTGGAGAATCTAAATCCCTCTTATGGTCTGCATATGATGTACATAAACACAGCCTCACATATACTTCTAAAAATTTATAGAAGGGTGGGGCCACTCTAAAAGCTCAACAATTAACAGCATTGTCTCCTCTTCCAGAGTACCTGGAATCAACTACCAGCAACTATATGGTGGCCCATCTCCAGTTCCAGGGGATCAGACAGACAGACATACAGACAGTGATAAGGAAGGCAGGCCTGCCTGGTCTTTCTTTCTGTCTTATCCTTTTAAAAAAGGTTTATTTATATATTTATTTATGTATTTATTAGATATATGTACACTGTAGCTGCTTTCAGACACTCCAGAAGAGGGTGTCATATTCTGGAGAATCTAAATCCCTCTTATGGTCTGCATATGATGTACATAAACACAGCCTCGCATATACTTCTAAAAATTTAAAGATGTGTGGGGCCACTGAGATGGCTCAACAATTAACAGCATTGTCTCCTCTTTCAGAGAACCTGGGATAAACTACCAGCACCTTATGGTGGCCCATCTCCAGTTCCAGGGGATCAGACAGACAGACAGACAGACAGA
This sequence comes from Mus caroli, assembly GCF_978045245.1. Lineage (NCBI taxonomy): Eukaryota > Metazoa > Chordata > Mammalia > Rodentia > Muridae > Mus > Mus caroli. Next base: position 265,660 of record NW_028227281.1, on the reverse strand, counting down.
AAGACAGAGATAAGGATGGCAGGCCTGCCTGGTCTTTCTTTATTTCTTATACTTTTTAAAATATGTTTATTTATTTATTTATTTATTTATTTATTTATTTATTTATTTATTAGATATAAGTACACTGTAGCCGTCTTCAGACACTCCATAAGAGGGTGTCAGATTCTAGAGAATCTAAATCCCTCTTATGGTCTGAATATGATGTACATAAACACAGCCTCACATATACTTCTAAAAATTATAAATAGGTGGGGCCACTGAAAGGACTCAACAATTAACAGCATTGTCTCCTCTTTCAGAGAACCTGGGATAAACTACCAGCACCTAAAAGGTGGCCCATCCCCAGTTCCAGTGGATCAGACAGACAGACAGACAGACAGAGAGACAGAGATGAGGATGGCATGCCTGCCTGGTCTTTCTTTATTTCTTATACATTTTAAAAACTGTTTTTTATTTATTTATTTATTTATTTATTTATTTATTTATTTATTTATTTATGTATTTATTAGAAATAAGTACACTGTAGCCGTCTTCAGACACTCCAGAAGAGGGTGTCAGATTCTAGAGAATCTAAATCCCTCTTATGGTCTGAATATGATGTACATAAATACAGCCTCACATATATTTCTAAAAATTATAAATAGGTGGGGCCACTGAAAGGACTCAACAATTAACAGCATTGTCTCCTCTTTTAGAGAACCTGGGATCAACTACCAGCACCTAAAAGGTGGCCCATCTCCAGTTCCAGGGGATCAGACAGACAGACAGACAGGCAGTGATAAGGATGGCAGGCCTGCCTGGTCTTTCTTTCTTTCTTATCCTTTTTTTAAAAAAAATGTTTGTTTATTTATTTATTTATTTATTTATTTATTTATTTATTTATTATTAGATATAAGTACACTGTAGCTGTTCAGACACTCCAGAAGAGGGTGTCAGATTCTGGAGAATCTAAATCCCTCTTATGGTCTGCATATGATGTACATAAACACAGCCTCACATATACTTCTAAAAATTTAAAGAAGGGTGGGGCCACTCTAAAAGCTCAACAATTAACAGCATTGTCTCCTCTTCCAGAGTACCTGGGATCAACTACCAGCAACTATATGGTGGCCCATCTCCAGTTCCAGAGGATCAGACAGACAGACATACAGACAGTGATAAGGATGGCAGGCCTGCCTGGTCTTTCTTTCTTTCTTATCCTTTTAAAAAAATGTTTATTTATATATTTATTTATGTATTTATTAGATATAAGTACACTGTAGCTGTCTTCAGACACTCCAGAAGAGGGTGTCAGATTCTGGAGAATCTAAATCCCTCTTATGGTCTGCATATGATGTACATAAACACAGCCTCACATATACTTCTAAAAATTAAAGATGTGTGGGGCCACTGAGAGGGCTCAACAATTAACAGCATTGTCTCCTCTTTCAGAGAACCTGGGATAAACTACCAGCACCTTATGGTGGCCCATCTCCAGTTCCAGTGGATCAGACAGACAGACAGACAGACAGAGAGACAGAGATAAGGATGGCAGGTCTGCCTGGTCTTTCTTTATTTCTTATACTTTTTAAAAAATGTTTATTTATTTATTTATTTATTTATTTATTTATTTATTTATTATTAGATATAAGTACACTGTAGCCGTCTTCAGACACTCCAGAAGAGGGTGTCAGATTCTGGAGAATCTAAATCCCTCTTATGGTCTGAATATGATGTACATAAACACAGCCTCACATATACTTCTAAAAATTAAAAATAGGTGGGGCCACTGAAAGGACTCAACAATTAACAGCATTGTCTCCTCTTCCAGAGAACCTGGGAACAACTACCAGCACCTAAAATGTGGCCCATCTCCAGTTCCAGGGGATCAGACAGACAGACAGAAGACAGTGATAAGGATGGCAGGCCTGCCTGGTCTTTCTTTCTTTCTCATCCTTTTTTTAAAAAAATGTTTATTTATTTATTTATTTATTTATTTATTTATTTATTTATTTATTTATTATTAGATATAAGTACACTGTAGCTGTTCAGACACTCCAGAAGAGGGTGTCAGATTCTGGAGAATCTAAATCACTCTTATGGTCTGCATATGATGTACATAAACACAGCCTCACATATACTTCTAAAAATTTAAAGAAGGGTGGGGCCACTCTAAAAGCTCAACAATTAACAGCATTGTCTCCTCTTCCAGAGTACCTGGGATCAACTACCAGCAACTATAAGGTGGCCCATCTCCAGTTCCAGGGGATCAGACAGACAGACATACAGACAGTGATAAGGATGGCAGGCCTGCCTGGTCATTCTTTCTTTCTTATCCTTTTCAAAAAAATGTTTATTTATATATTTATTTATGTATTTATTAGATATAAGTACACTGTAGTTGTCTTCAGACACTCCAGAAGAGGGTGTCAGATTCTGGAGAATCTAAATCCCTCTTATGGTCTGCATATGATGTACATAAACACAGCCTCACATAGACTTCTAAAATTTTAAAGATGTGTGGGGCCACTGAGAGGGCTCAACAATTAACAGCATTGTCTCCTCTTTCAGAGAACCTGGGATGAACTACCAGCACATTATGGTGGCCCATCTCCAGTTCCAGTGGATCAGACAGACAGACAGACAGACAGAGAGACAGAGATAAGGATGGCAGGCCTGCCTGGTCTTTCTTTATTTCTTATACTTTTTAAAAAATGTTAATTAATTAATTAATTTATTTATTTATTTATTTATTTATGTATTTATTTATTAGATATAAGTACACTGTAGCCGTCTTCAGACACTCCAGAAGAGGGTGTCAGATTCTAGAGAATCTAAATCCCTCTTATGGTCTGAATATGATGTACATAAACACAGCCTCACATATACTTCTAAAAATTATAAATAGGTGGGGCCACTGAAAGGACTCAACAATTAACAGCATTGTCTCCTCTTCCAGAGAACCTGGGATCAACTACCAGCACCTAAAAGGTGGCCCATCTCCAGTTCCAGTGGATCAGACAGACAGACAGACAGACAGAGAGACAGAGATGAGGATGGCATGCCTGCCTGGTCTTTCTTTATTTCTTATACATTTTAAAAACTGTTTTTTATTTATTTATTTATTTATTTATTTATTTATGTATTTATTAGAAATAAGTACACTGTAGCCGTCTTCAGACACTCCAGAAGAGGGTGTCAGATTCTAGAGAATCTAAATCCCTCTTATGGTCTGAATATGATGTACATAAATACAGCCTCACATATATTTCTAAAAATTATAAATAGGTGGGGCCACTGAAAGGACTCAACAATTAACAGCATTGTCTCCTCTTACAGAGAACCTGGGATCAACTACCAGCACCTAAAAGGTGGCCCATCTCCAGTTCCAGGGGATCAGACAGACAGACAGACAGGCAGTGATAAGGATGGCAGGCCTGCCTGGTCTTTCTTTCTTTCTTATCCTTTTTTTAAAAAAATGTTTGTTTATTTATTTATTTATTTATTTATTATTAGATATAAGTACACTGTAGCTGTTCAGACACTCCAGAAGAGGGTGTCAGATTCTGGAGAATCTAAATCCCTCTTATGGTCTGCATATGATGTACATAAACACAGCCTCACATATACTTCTAAAAATTTAAAGAAGGGTGGGGCCACTCTAAAAGCTCAACAATTAACAGCATTGTCTCCTCTTCCAGAGTACCTGGGATCAACTAACAGCAACTATATGGTGGCCCATCTCCAGTTCCAGGGGATCAGACAGACAGACATACAGAGAGTGATAAGGATGGCAGGCCTGCCTGGTCTTTCTTTCTGTCTTATCCTTTTTAAAAAAATGTTTATTTATATATTTATTTATGTATTTATTAAATATATGTTCACTGTAGCTGCTTTCAGACACTCCAGAAGAGGGTGTCAGATTCTGGAGAATCTAAATCCCTCTTATGGTCTGCATATGATGTACATAAACACAGCCTCGCATATACTTCTAAAAATTTAAAGATGTGTGGGGCCACTGAGAGGGCTCAACAATTAACAGCATTGTCTCCTCTTTCAGAGAACCTGGGATAAACTACCAGCACCTTATGGTGGCCCATCCCCAGTTCCAGTGGATCAGACAGACAGACAGACAGACAGAGAGACAGAGATGAGGATGGCAGGCCTGCCTGGTCTTTCTTTATTTCTTATACATTTTAAAAACTGTTTATTTATTTATTTATTTATGTATTTATTAGATATAAGTACACTTTAGCCGTCTTCAGACACTCCAGAAGAGGGTGTCAGATTCTAGAGAATCTAAATCCCTCTTATGGTCTGAATATGATGTACATAAACACAGCCTCACATATACTTCTAAAAATTATAAATAGGTGGGGCCACTGAAAGGACTCAACAATTAACAGCATTGTCTCCTCTTCCAGAGAACCTGGGATCAACTACCAGCACCTAAAAGGTGGCCCATCTCCAGTTCCAGGGGATCAGAACGACTGATAGACAGACAGACAGAGATAGGGATGGTAGGCCTGCCTGGACTTTCTTTTTTTCTTATCCGGTTTAAATAATGTTGGTTTATTTATTTATTTATTTATTTATTTATTATATAAGTACACTGTAGCTGTCTTCAGACACTCCAGAAGAGGGTGTCAGATTCTGGAGTATCTAAATCCCTCTTATGGTCTGCATATGATGTACATAAACACAGACTCACATATACTTCTAAAAATTTAAAGATGGGTAGGGCCACTGATAGGGCTCAACAATTAAGAGCATTGTCTCCTCTTCCAGAGAACCTTGGATCAACTACCAGCAACTATATGGTGGCCCATCTCCAGTACCCGGGGATCAGATAGACAGACAGACAGACAGGCAGAGATATGAATGGCAGGCCTGCCTGGTCTTTCTTTCTTTCTTATCCTTTTTAAAAAATGTTTATTTATTTATTTATTTATTTATTTATCTATTTATTTATTAGATATAAGTACACTGTAGCTGTCTTCAGACACTCCAGAAGAGGGTGTCAGATTCTGGAGAATCTAAATCCCTCTTATGGTCTGCATATGATGTACATAAACACAGCCTAACATATACTTATAAATATTTAAAGAAGTGTGGGGCCACTGAAAGGGCTCAACAATTAACCGAATTGTCTCCTCTTCCAGAGAACCTTGGATCAACTACCAGCACTATATGGTGGCCCATCTCCAGTACCCGGGGATCAGATAGACAGACAGACAGACAGACAGAGATATGGATGGCAGGCCTGCCTGGTCTTTCTTTCTTTCTTATACTTTTTAAAAAATGTTTATTTATTTATTTATTTATTTATCTATTTATTTATTAGATATAAGTACACTGTAGCTGTCTTCAGACACTCCAGAAGAGGGTGTCAGATTCTGGAGAATCTAAATCCCTCTTATGGTCTGCATATGATGTACATAAACACAGCCTCACATATACCTCTAAATATTTAAAGATGGGTGGCGCCACTGAAAGGGCTCAACAATTAACAGCATTGTCTCCTCTTCCAGAGTACCTGGGATCAACTACCAGCAACTATATGGTGGCCCATCTCCAGTTCCAGGGGATCAGACAGACAGACATACATACAGTGATAAGGATGGCAGGCCTGCCTGGTCTTTCTTTCTTTCTTATCCTTTTTAAAAAATGTTTATTTATTTATTTATTTATTTATTTATTTATTTATTTATTTATTATATATAAGTACACTGTAGCTGTCTTCAGTCACTCCAGTAGAGGGTGTCAGATTCTGGAGAATCTAAATCCTCTTATAATCTGAATATGATGTACATAAACACAGCCTCACATAAACTTCTAAATATTTAAAGAAGTGTGGGGCCACTGAAAGGGCTCAACAATTAACCGAATTGTCTCCTCTTCCAGAGAACCTTGGATCAACTACCAGCACTATATGGTGGCCCATCTCCAGTTCCCGGGGATCAGATAGACAGACAGACAGACAGACAGAGATATGGATGGCAGGCCTGCCTGGTCTTTCTTTCTTTCTTATACTTTTTAAAAAATGTTTATTTATTTATTTATTTATTTATTTATCTATTTATTTATTAGATATAAGTACACTGTAGCTGTCTTCAGACACTCCAGAAGAGGGTGTCAGATTCTGGAGAATCTAAATCCCTCTTATGGTCTGCATATGATGTACATAAACTAAGCCTCACATATACCTCTAAATATTTAAAGATGGGTGGCGCCACTGAAAGGGCTCAACAATTAACAGCATTGTCTCCTCTTCTAGATACCTGGGATCAACTACCAACAACTATATGGTGGCCCATCTCCAGTTCCAGGGGATCAGACAAACAGACATACAGACAGTGATAAGGATGGCAGGCCTGCCTAGTGTTTCTTTCTTTCTTATCCTTTTTAAAAAAATGTTTATTTATTTATTTATTTATTTATTTATTTATTTATTTATTTATTATATATAAGTACACTGTAGCTGTCTTCAGTCACTCCAGTAGAGTGTGTCAGATTCTGGAGAATCTAAATCCTCTTATAATCTGAATATGATGTACATAAACACAGCCTCACATAAACTTCTAAATATTTAAAGAAGTGTGGGGCCACTGAAAGGGCTCAACAATTAACCGAATTGTCTCCTCTTCCTGAGAACCTTGGATCAACTACCAGCACTATATGTTGGCCCATCTCCAGTTCCCGGGGATCAGATAGACAGACAGACAGACAGACAGAGATATGGATGGCAGGCCTGACTGGTCTTTCTTTCTTTCTTATACTTTTTAAAAAATGTTTATTTATTTATTTATCTGTTTATTTATTAGATATAAGTACACTGTAGCTGTCTTCAGACACTCCAGAAGTGGGTGTCAGATTCTGGAGAATCTAAATCCCTCTTATGGTCTGCATATGATGTACATAAACACAGCCTCACATATACCTCTAAATATTTAAAGATGGGTGGCGCCACTGAAAGGGCTCAACAATTAACAGCATTGTCTCCTCTTCCAGAGTACCTGGGATCAACTACCAGCAACTATATGGTGGCCCATCTCCAGTTCCAGGGGATCAGACAGACAGACATACAGACAGTGATAAGGATGGCAGGCCTGCCTGGTCTTTCTTTCTTTCTTATCCTTTTTAAAAAAATGTTTATTTATATATTTATTTATGTATTTATTAGATATAAGTACACTGTAGCTGTCTTCAGACACTCCAGAAGAGGGTGTCAGATTCTGGAGAATCTAAATCCCTCTTATGGACTGCATATGATGTACATAAACACAGCCTCACATATACTTCTAATAATTTAAAGATGTGTGGGGCCACTGAGAGGGCTCAACAATTAACAGCATTGTCTCCTCTTTAAGAGAACCTGGGATAAACTACCAGCACCTTATGGTGGCCCATCTCCAGTTCCAGGGGATCAGACAGACAGACAGACAGAGAGACAGAGATAAGGATGGCAGGCCTGCCTGGTCTTTCTTTATTTCTTATACTTTTTAAAAAATGTTTATTTATTTATTTATTTATTTATGTATTTATTAGATATAAGTACACTGTAGCTGTCTTCAGACACTCCAGAAGAGGGTGTCAGATTCTGGAGAATCTAAATCCCTCTTATGGTCTGCATATGATGTACATAAACACAGCCTCACATATACTTCTAAATATTTAAAGATGGGTAGGGCCACTGATAGGGCTCAACAATTAACAGCATTGTCTCCTCTTCCAGAGTACCTGGGATCAACTACCAGCACCTTATGGTGGCCCATCTCCAGTTCCAGTGGATCAGACAGACAGACAGACAGACAGAGAGACAGAGATAAGGATGGCAGGCCTGCCTGGTCTTACTTTCTTTCTTATCCTTTTTAAAAAATGTTTATTTATTTATTTATTTATTTATTTATTTATTTATTTATTATACATAAGTACACTGTAGCTGTCTTCAGTCACTCCAGTAGAGGGTGTCAGATTCTGGAGAATCTAAATCCTCTTATAATCTGAATATGATGTACATAAACACAGCCTCACATAAACTTCTAAATATTTAAAGAAGTGTGGGGCCACTGGAAGGGCTAAACAATTAACCGAATTGTGTCCTCTTCCAGAGAACCTTGGATCAACTACCAGCACTATATGGTGGCCCATCTCCAGTTCCCGGGGATCAGATAGACAGACAGACAGACAGACAGAGATATGGATGGCAGGCCTGCCTGGTCTTTCTTTCTTTCTTATACTTTTTAAAAAATGTTTATTTATTTATTTATATATCTATTTATTTTTTAGATATAAGTACACTCTAGCTGTCTTCAGACACTCCAGAAGAGGGTGTCAGATTCTGGAGAATCTAAATCCCTCTTATGGTCTGCATATGATGTACATAAACACAGCCTCACATATACCTCTAAATATTTAAAGATGGATGGCGCCACTGAAAGGGCTCAACAATTAACAGCATTGTCTCCTCTTCCAGAGTACCTGGGATCAACTACCAGCAACTATATGGTGGCCCATCTCCAGTTCCAGGGGATCAGACAGACAGACATACAGACAGTGATAAGGATGGCAGGCCTGCCTGGTCTTTCTTTCTTTCTTATCCTTTTAAAAAAAATGTTTATTTATATATTTATTTATGTATATATTAGATATAAGTACACTGTAGCTGTCTTCAGACACTCCAGAAGAGTTTGTCAGATTCTGGAGAATCTAAATCCCTCTTATGGTCTGCATATGATGTACATAAACACAGCCTCACATATACTTCTAAAAATTTAAAGATGTGTGGGGCCACTGAGAGGGCTCAAAAATTAACAGCATTGTCTCCTCTTTCAGAGAACCTGGGATAAACTACCAGCACCTTATGGTGGCCCATCTCCAGTTCCAGGGGATCAGACAGACAGACAGACAGAGAGACAGAGATAAGGATGGCAGGCCTGCCTGGTCTGTCTTTATTTCTTATACTTTTTAAAAAATGTTTATTTATTTATTTATTTATTTATTTATTTATGTATTTATTAGATATAAGTACACTGTAGCTGTCTTCAGACACTCCAGAAGAGGGTGTCAGATTCTGGAGAATCTAAATCCCTCTTATGGTCTGCATATGATGTACATAAACACAGCCTCACATATACTTCTAAATATTTAAAGATGGGTAGGGCCACTGATAGGGCTCAACAATTAACAGCATTGTCTCCTCTTCCAGAGAACCTGGGATCAACTACCAGCAACTTTATGGTAGCCCAACTCCAGTTCCAGGGGATCAGACAGACAGACAGACAGACAGAGATAAGGATGGCAGGCCTGCCTGGTCTTACATTCTTTCTTATCCTTTTTAAAAAATGTTTATTTATTTATTTATTTATTTATTTATTTATTATACATAAGTACACTGTAGCTGTCTTCAGTCACTCCAGTAGAGGGTGTCAGATTCTGGAGAATCTAAATCCTCTTATAATCTGAATATGATGAACATAAACACAGCCTCACATAAACTTCTAAATATTTAAAGAAGTGTGGGGCCACTGAAAGGGCTAAACAATTAACCGAATTGTCTCCTCTTCCAGAGAACCTTGGATCAACTACCAGCACTATATGGTGGCCCATCTCCAGTTCCTGGGGATCAGATAGACAGACAGACAGACAGACAGAGATATAAATGGCAGGCCTGCCTGGTCTTTCTTTCTTTCTTATACTTTTTAAAAAATGTTTATTTATTTCTTTATTTATTTATCTATTTATTTATTAGATATAAGTACACTGTAGCTGTCTTCAGACACTCCAGAAGAGGGTGTCAGATACTGGAGAATCTAAATCCCTCTTATGGTCTGCATATGATGTACATAAACACAGCCTCACATATACCTCTAAATATTTAAAGATGGGTACGCCACTGAAAGGGCTCAACAATTAACAGCATTGTCTCCTCTTCCAGAGTACCTGTGATCAACTACCAGCAACTATATGGTGGCCCATCTCCAGTTCCAGGGGATCAGACAGACAGACATACAGACAGTGAAAAGGATGGCAGGCCTGCCTGGTCTTTCTTTCTTTATTATCCTTTTTAAAAAAATGTTTATTTATATATTTATTTATGTATTTATTAGATATAAGTACACTGTAGCTGTCTTCAGACACTCCAGAAGAGGGTGTCAGATTCTGGAGAATCTAAATCCCTCTTATGGTCTGCATATGATGTACATAAACACAGCCTCACATATACTTCTAAAAATTTAAAAATGTGTGGGAAAACTGAGAGGGATCAACAATTAACAGCATTGTCTCCTCTTTCAGAGAACCTGGGAAAAAATACCAGCACCTTATGGTGGCCCATCTCCAGTTCCAGTGGATCAGACAGACAGACAGACAGAGAGACAGAGATAAGGATGTCAGGCCTGCCTGGTCTTTCTTTATTTCTTATACTTTTTAAATAATGTTTATTTATTTATTTATTTATTTATTTATTTATGTATTTATTAGATATAAGTACACTGTAGCTGTCTTCAGACACTCCAGAAGAGGGTGTCAGATTCTGGAGAATCTAAATCCCTCTTATGGTCTGCATATGATGTACATAAACACAGCCTCACATATACTTCTAAATATTTAAAGATGGGTAGGGCCACTGATAGGGCTCAACAATTAACAGCCTTGTCCTCTCTTCCAGAGAACCTGGGATCAACTACCAGAAACTTTATGGTAGCCCAACTCCAGTTCCAGGGGATCAGACAGACAGACAGACAGACAGAAAGAGATAAGGATGGCAGGCCTGCCTGGTCTTACTTTCTTTCTTATCCTTTTTAAAAAATGTTTATTTATTTATTTATTTATTTATGTATTTATTAGATATAAATACACTGTAGCTGTCTTCAGACACTCCAGAAGAGGGTGTCAGATTCTGGAGAATCTAAATCCCTCTTATGGTCTGCATATGATGTACATAAACACAGCCTCACATATACCTCTAAATATTTAAAGATGGGTGGCGCCACTGAAAGGGCTCAACAATTAACAGCATTGTCTCCTCCTCCAGAGTACCTGGGATCAACTACCAGCAACTATATGGTGGCCCATCTCGAGTTCCAGGGGATCAGACAGACAGACATACAGACAGTGATAAGCATGGCAGGCCTGCCTGGTCTTTCTTTCTTTCTTATCCTTTTTAAAATAATGTTTATGTATATATTTATTTATGTATTTATTAGATATAAGTACACTGTAGCTGTCTTCAGACACTCCAGAAGAGGGTGTCAGATTCTGGAGAATCTAAATCCCTCTTCTGGTCTGCATATGATGTACATAAACACAGCCTCACATATACCTCTAAATATTTAAAGATGGGTGGCGCCACTGAAAGGGCTCAACAATTAACAGCATTGTCTCCTCTTGCAGAGTACCTGGGATCAACTACCAGCAACTATATGGTGGCCCATCTCCAGTTCCAGGGGATCAGACAGACAGACATACAGACAGTGATAAGGATGGCAGGCCTGCCTGGTCTTTCTTTCTTTCTTATCCTTTTTAAAAAATGTTTATTTATTTATTTATTTATTTATTTATTTATTTAATTATTTATTATATATAAGTACACTGTAGCTGTCTTCAGTCACTCCAGTAGAGGGTGTCAGATTCTGGAGAATCTAAATCCTCTTATAATCTGAATATGATGTACATAAACACAGCCTCACATAAACTTCTAAATATTTAAAGAAGTGTGGGGCCACTGAAAGGGCTCAACAATTAACCGAATTGTCTCCTCTTCCAGAGAACCTTGGATCAACTACCAGCACTATATGGTGGCCCGTCTCCAGTTCCCGGGGATCAGATAGACAGACAGACAGACAGAGATATGGATGGCAAGCCTGCCTGGTCTTTCTTTCTTTCTTATACTTTTTAAAAAATGTTTATTTATTTATTTATTTATTTATCTATTTATTTATTAGATATAAGTACACTGTAGCTGTCTTCAGACACTCCAGAAGAGGGTGTCAGATTCTGGAGAATCTAAATCCCTCTTATGGTCTGCATATGATGTACATAAACACAGCCTCACATATACCTCTAAATATTTAAAGATGGGTGGCGCCACTGAAAGGGCTCAACAATTAACAGCATTGTCTCCTCTTCCAGATACCTGGGATCAACTACCAACAACTATATGGTGGCCCATCTCCAGTTCCAGGGGATCAGACAAACAGATGGCAGGCCTGCCTGGTCTTTCTTTCTTTCTTATCCTTTTTAAAAAAATGTTTATTTATTTATTTATTTATTTATTTATTTATTTATTTATTTATTATAAGTACACTGTAGCTGTCTTCAGTCACTCCAGTAGAGTGTGTCAGATTCTGGAGAATCTAAATCCTCTTATAATCTGAATATGATGTACATAAACACAGCCTCACATAAACTTCTAAATATTTAAAGAAGTGTGGGGCCACTGAAAGGGCTCAACAATTAACCGAATGGTCTCCTCTTCCTGAGAACCTTGGATCAACTACCAGCACTATATGGTGGCCCATCTCCAGTTCCCGGGGATCAGATAGACAGACAGACAGACAGACAGACAGAGATATGGATGGCAGGCCTGACTGGTCTTTCTTTCTTTCTTATACTTTTTAAAAAATGTTTATTTATTTATTTATCTGTTTATTTATTAGATATAAGTACACTGTAGCTGTCTTCAGACACTCCAGAAGTGGGTGTCAGATTCTGGAGAATCTAAATCCCTCTTATGGTCTGCATATGATGTACATAAACACAGCCTCACATATACATCTAAATATTTAAAGATGGGTGGCGCCACTGAAAGGGCTCAACAATTAACAGCATTGTCTCCTCTTCCAGAGTACCTGGGATCAACTACCAGCAACTATATGGTGGCCCATCTCCAGTTCCAGGGGATCAGACAGACAGACATACAGACAGTGATAAGGATGGCAGGCCTGCCTGGTCTTTCTTTCTTTCTTATCCTTTTTAAAAAAATGTTTATTTATATATTTATTTATGTATTTATTAGATATAAGTACACTGTAGCTGTCTTCAGACACTCCAGAAGAGGGTGTCAGATTCTGGAGAATCTAAATCCCTCTTATGGTCTGCATATGATGTACATAAACACAGCCTCACATATACTTCTAATAATTTAAACATGTGTGGGGCCACTGAGAGGGCTCAACAATTAACAGCATTGTCTCCTCTTTCAGAGAACCTGGGATAAACTACCAGCACCTTATGGTGGCCCATCTCCAGTTCCAGGGGATCAGACAGACAGACAGACAGAGAGACAGAGATAAGGATGGCAGGCCTGCCTGGTCTTTCTTTATTTCTTATACTTTTTAAAAAATGTTTATTTATTTATTTATTTATGTATTTATTAGATATAAGTACACTGTAGCTGTCTTCAGACACTCCAGAAGAGGGTGTCAGATTTGGAGAATCTAAATCCCTCTTATGGTCTGCATATGATGTACATAAACACAGCCTCACATATACCTCTAAATATTTAAAGATGGGTGGCGCCACTGAAAGGGCTCAACAATTAACAGCATTGTCTCCTCTTCCAGATACCTGGGATCAACTACCAACAACTATATGGTGGCCCATCTCCAGTTCCAGGGGATCAGACAAACAGACATACAGACAGTGATAAGGATGGCAGGCCTGCCTGGTCTTTCTTTCTTTCTTATCCTTTTTAAAAAAATGTTTATTTATTTATTTATTTATTTATTTATTTATTTATTATATATAAGTACACTGTAGCTGTCTTCAGTCACTCCAGTAGAGGGTGTCAGATTCTGGAGAATCTAAATCCTCTTATAATCTGAATATGATGTACATAAACACAGCCTCACATAAACTTCTAAATATTTAAAGAAGTGTGGGGCCACTGAAAGGGCTCAACAATTAACCGAATTGTCTCCTCTTCCAGAGAACATTGGATCAACTACCAGCACTATATGGTGGCCCATCTCCAGTTCCCGGGGATCAGATAGACAGACAGACAGACAGACAGAGATATGGATGGCAGGCCTGACTGGTCTTTCTTTTTTTCTTATACTTTTTAAAAAATGTTTATTTATTTATTTATCTGTTTATTTATTAGATATAAGTACACTGTAGCTGTCTTCAGACACTCCAGAAGTGGGTGTCAGATTCTGGAGAATCTAAATCCCTCTTATGGTCTGCATATGGTGTACATAAACACAGCCTCACATATAACTCTAAATATTTAAAGATGGGTGGCGCCACTGAAAGGGCTCAACAATTAACAGCATTGTCTCCTCTTGCAGAGTACCTGGGATCAACTACCAGCAACTATATGGTGGCCCATCTCCAGTTCCAGGGGATAAGACAGACAGACATACAGACAGAGATAAGGATGGCAGGCCTGCCTGGTCTTTCTTTCTTTCTTATCCTTTTTAAAAAAATGTGTATTTGTATATTTATTTATGTATTTATTAGATATAAGTACACTTTAGCTGTCTTCAGACACTCCAGAAGAGGGTGTCAGATTCTGGAGAATCTAAATCCCTTTTATGGTCTGCATATGATGTACATAAACACAGCCTCACATATACTTCTAATAATTTAAAGATGTGTGGGGCCACTGAGAGGGCTCAACAATTAACAGCATTGTCTCCTCTTTCAGAGAACCTGGGATAAACTACCAGCACCTTATGGTGGCCCATCTCCAGTTCCAGGGGATCAGACAGACAGACAGACAGAGAGACAGAGATAAGGATGGCAGGCCTGCCTGGTCTTTCTTTATTTCTTATACTTTTAAAAAAAATGTTTATTTATTTATTTATTTATTTATGTATTTATTAGATATAAGTACACTGTAGCTGTCTTCAGACACTCCAGAAGAGGGTGTCAGATTCTGGAGAATCTAAATCCCTCTTATGGTCTGCATATGATGTACATAAACACAGCCTCACATATACTTCTAAATATTTAAAGATGGGTAGGGCCACTGATAAAAGCTCAACAATTAACAGCATTGTCTCCTCTTCCAGAGTACCTGGGATCAACTACCAGCACCTTATGGTGGCCCATCTCCAGTTCCAGTGGATCAGACAGACAGACAGACAGACAGAGAGACAGAGATAAGGATGGCAGGCCTGCCTGGTCTTACTTTCTTTCTTATCCTTTTTAAAAAATGTTTATTTATTTATTTATTTATTTATTTATTTATTTATTATACATAAGTACACTGTAGCTGTCTTCAGTCACTCCAGTAGAGGGTGTCAGATTCTGGAGAATCTAAATCCTCTTATAATCTGAATATGATGTACATAAACACAGCCTCACATAAACTTCTAAATATTTAAAGAAGTGTGGGGCCACTGGAAGGGCTAAACAATTAACCGAATTGTCTCCTCTTCCAGAGAACCTTGGATCAACTACCAGCACTATATGGTGGCCCATCTCCAGTTCCCGGGGATCAGATAGACAGACAGACAGACAGAGATATGGATGGCAGGCCTGCCTGGTCTTTCTTTCTTTCTTATACTTTTTAAAAAATGTTTATTTATTTATTTATTTATTTATTTATTTATCTATTTATTTTTTAGATATAAGTACACTCTAGCTGTCTTCAGACACTCCAGAAGAGGGTGTCAGATTCTGGAGAATCTAAATCCCTCTTATGGTCTGCATATGATGTACATAAACACAGCCTCACATATACCTCTAAATATTTAAAGATGGACGGCGCCGCTGAAAGGGCTCAACAATTAACAGCATTGTCTCCTCTTCCAGAGTACCTGGGATCAACTACCAGCAACTATATGGTGGCCCATCTCCAGTTCCAGGTGATCAGACAGACAGACATACAGACAGTGATAAGGATGGCAGGCCTGCCTGGTCTTTCTTTCTTTCTTATCCTTTTTAAAAAAATGTTTATTTATATATTTATTTATGTATTTATTAGATATAAGTACACTGTAGCTGTCTTCAGACACTCCAGAAGAGTTTGTCAGATTCTGGAGAATCTAAATCCCTCTTATGGTCTGCATATGATGTACATAAACACAGCCTCACATATACTTCTAAAAATTTAAAGATGTGTGGGGCCACTGAGAGGGCTCAAAAATTAACAGCATTGTCTCCTCTTTCAGAGAACCTGGGATAAACTACCAGCACCTTATGGTGGCCCATCTCCAGTTCCAGGGGATCAGACAGACAGACAGACAGAGAGACAGAGATAAGGATGGCAGGCCTGCCTGGTCTGTCTTTATTTCTTATACTTTTTAAAAAATGTTTATTTATTTATTTATTTATTTATTTATTTATTTATTTATTTATGTATTTATTAGATATAAGTACACTGTAGCTGTCTTCAGACACTCCAGAAGAGGGTGTCAGATTCTGGAGAATCTAAATCCCTCTTATGGTCTGCATATGATGTACATAAACACAGCCTCACATATACTTCTAAATATTTAAAGATGGGTAGGGCCACTGATAGGGCTCAACAATTAACAGCATTGTCTCCTCTTCCAGAGAACCTGGGATCAACTACCAGCAACTTTATGGTAGCCCAACTCCAGTTCCAGGGGATCAGACAGACAGACAGACAGACAGAGATAAGGATGGCAGGCCTGCCTGGTCTTACATTCTTACTTATCCTTTTTAAAAAATGTTTATTTATTTATTTATTTATTTATTTATTTATTTATTATACATAAGTACACTGTAGCTGTCTTCAGTCACTCCAGTAGAGGGTGTCAGATTCTGGAGAATCTAAATCCTCTTATAATCTGAATATGATGTACATAAACACAGCCTCACATAAACTTCTAAATATTTAAAGAAGTGTGGGGCCACTGAAAGGGCTAAACAATTAACCGAATTGTCTCCTCTTCCAGAGAACCTTGGATCAACTACCAGCACTATATGGTGGCCCATCTCCAGTTCCTGGGGATCAGATAGACAGACAGACAGACAGACAGAGATATAAATGGCAGGCCTGCCTGGTCTTTCTTTCTTTCTTATACTTTTTAAAAAATGTTTATTTATTTATTTATTTATTTATTTATCTATTTATTTATTAGATATAAGTACACTGTAGCTGTCTTCAGACACTCCAGAAGAGGGTGTCAGATACTGGAGAATCTAAATCCCTCTTATGGTCTGCATATGATGTACATAAACACAGCCTCACATATACCTCTAAATATTTAAAGATGGGTGGCGCCACTGAAAGGGCTCAACAATTAACAGCATTGTCTCCTCTTCCAGAGTACCTGGGATCAACTACCAGCAACTATATGGTGGCCCATCTCCAGTTCCCGGGGATCAGACAGACAGACATACAGACAGTGATAAGGATGGCAGGCCTGCCTGGTCTTTCTCTCTTTCTTATCCTTTTTAAAAAAAATGTTTATTTATATATTTATTCATGTATTTATTAGATATAAGTACACTGTAGCTGTCTTCAGACACTCCAGAAGAAGGTGTCAGATTCTGGAGAATCTAAATCCCTCTTATGGTCTGCATATGATGTACATAAACACAGCCTCACATATACCTCTAAATATTTAAATATGGGTGGCGCCACTGAAAGGGCTCAACAATTAACAGCATTGTCTCCTCTTCCAGAGTACCTGGGATCAACTACCAGCAACTATATGGTGGCCCATCTCCAGTTCCAGGGGATCAGACAGACAGACATACAGACAGTGAAAAGGATGGCAGGCCTGCCTGGTCTTTCTTTCTTTATTATCCTTTTTAAAAAAATGTTTATTTATATATTTATTTATGTATTTATTAGATATAAGTACACTGTAGCTGTCTTCAGACACTCCAGAAGAGGGTGTCAGATTCTGGAGAATCTAAATCCCTCTTATGGTCTGCATATGATGTACATAAACACAGCCTCACATATACTTCTAAAAATTTAAAAATGTGTGGGACCACTGAGAGGGCTCAACAACTAACAGCATTGTCTCCTTTTTCAGAGAACCTGGGAAAAAATACCAGCACCTTATGGTGGCCCATCTCCAGTTCCAGTGGATCAGACAGACAGACAGACAGAGAGACAGAGATAAGGATGGCAGGCCTGCCTGGTCTTTCTTTATTTCTTATACTTTTTAAAAAATGTTTATTTATTTATTTATTTATTTATTTATTTATTTATTTATTTATTTATTTATTAGATATAAGTACACTGTAGCTGTCTTCAGACACTCCAGAAGAGGGTGTCAGATTCTGGAGAATCTAAATCCCTCTTATGGTCTGCATATGATGTACATAAACACAGCCTCACATATACTTCTAAATATTTAAAGATGGGTAGGGCCACTGATAGGGCTCAACAATTAACAGCCTTGTCCTCTCTTCCAGAGAACCAGGGATCAACTACCAGAAACTTTATGGTAGCCCAACTCCAGTTCCAGGGGATCAGACAGACAGACAGACAGACAGACAGAGATAAGGATGGCAGGCCTGCCTGGTCTTACTTTCTTTCTTATCCTTTTTAAAAAATGTTTATTTATTTATTTATTTATTTATTTATTTATTTATTTATTATATATAAGTACACTGTAGCTGTCTTCAGACACTCCAGTAGAGGGTGTCAGATTCTGGAGAATCTAAATCCTCTTATAATCTGAATATGATGTACATAAACACAGCCTCACCTAAACTTCTAAATATTTAAAGAAGTGTGGGGCCACTGAAAGGGCTCAACAATTAACCGAATTGTCTCCTCTTCCAGAGAACCTTGGATCAACTACCAGGACTATATGGTGGCCCATCTCCAGTTCCCGGGGAACAGATAGACAGACAGACAGACAGACAGAGATATGGATGGCAGGCCTGCCTGGTCTTTCTTTATTTCTTATACTATTTAAAAAATGTTTATTTATTTATTTATTTATTTATCTATTTATTTATTAGATATAAGTACACTGTAGCTGTCTTCAGACACTCCAGAAGAAGGTGTCAGATTCTGGAGAATCTAAATCCCTCTTATGGTCTGCATATGATGTACATAAACACAGCCTCACATATACCTCTAAATATTTAAAGATGGGTGGCGCCACTGAAAGGGCTCAACAATTAACAGCATTGTCTCCTCTTGCAGAGTACCTGGGATCAACTACCAGCAACTATATGGTGGCCCATCTCCAGTTCCCGGGGATCAGATAGACAGACAGACAGACAGACAGAGATATGGATGGCAGGCCTGCCTGGTCTTTCTTTATTTCTTATACTTTTTAAAAAATGTTTATTTATTTATTTATCTATTTATTTATTAGATATAAGTACACTGTAGCTGTCTTCAGACACTCCAGAAGAGGGTGTCAGATTCTGGAGAATCTAAATCCCTCTTATGGTCTGCATATGATGTACATAAACACAGCCTCACATATACCTCTAAATATTTAAAGATGGGTGGCGCCACTGAAAGGGCTCAACAATTAACAGCATTGTCTCCTCTTCCAGAGTACCTGGGATCAACTACCAGCAACTATATGGTGGCCCATCTCGAGTTCCAGGGGATCAGACAGACAGACATACAGACAGTGATAAGGATGGCAGGCCTGCCTGGTCTTTCTTTCTTTCTTATCCTTTTTAAAAAAAATGTTTATTTATATATTTATTCATGTATTTATTAGATATAAGTACACTGTAGCTGTCTTCAGACACTCCAGAAGAAGGTGTCAGATTCTGGAGAATCTAAATCCCTCTTATGGTCTGCATATGATGTACATAAACACAGCCTCACATATACCTCTAAATATTTAAAGATGGGTGGCGCCACTGAAAGGGCTCAACAATTAACAGCATTGTCTCCTCTTCCAGAGTACCTGGGATCAACTACCAGCAACTATATGGTGGCCCATCTCCAGTTCCAGGGGATCAGACAGACAGACATACAGACAGTGAAAAGGATGGCAGGCCTGCCTGGTCTTTCTTTCTTTATTATCCTTATTAAAAAAATGTTTATTTATATATTTATTTATGTATTTATTAGATATAAGTACACTGTAGCTGTCTTCAGACACTCCAGAAGAGGGTGTCAGATTCTGGAGAATCTAAATCCCTCTTATGGTCTGCATATGATGTACATAAACACAGCCTCACATATACTTCTAAAAATTTAAAAATGTGTGGGACCACTGAGAGGGCTCAACAATTAACAGCATTGTCTCCTCTTTCAGAGAACCTGGGAAAAAATACCAGCACCTTATGGTGGCCCATCTCCAGTTCCAGTGGATCAGACAGACAGACAGACAGAAAGACAGAGATAAGGATGGCAGTCCTGCCTGGTCTTTCTTTATTTCTTATACTTTTTAAAAAATGTTTATTTATTTATTTATTTATTTATTTATGTATTTATTAGATATAAGTACACTGTAGCTTTCTTCAGACACTCCAGAAGAGGGTGTCAGATTCTGGAGAATCTAAATCCCTCTTATGGTCTGCATATGATGTACATAAACACAGCCTCACATATACTTCTAAATATTTAAAGATGGGTAGGGCCACTGATAGGGCTCAACAATTAACAGCCTTGTCCTCTCTTCCAGAGAACCTGGGATCAACTACCAGAAACTTTATGGTAGCCCAACTCCAGTTCCAGGGGATCACACAGACAGACAGACAGACAGACAGAGATAAGGATGGCAGGCCTGCCTGGTCTTACTTTCTTTCTTATCCTTTTTAAAAAATGTTTATTTATTTATTTATTTATTTATTATATATAAGTACACTGTAGCTGTCTTCAGACACTCCAGTAGAGGGTGTCAGATTCTGGAGAATCTAAATCCTCTTATAATCTGAATATGATGTACATAAACACAGCCTCACATAAACTTCTAAATATTTAAAGAAGTGTGGGGCCAATGAAAGGGCTCAACAATTAACCGAATTGTCTCCTCTTCCAGAGAACCTTGGATCAACTACCAGCACTATATGGTGGCCCATCTCCAGTTCCCGGGGATCAGATAGACAGACAGACAGACAGACAGAGATATGGATGGCAGGCCTGCCTGGGCTTTCTTTATTTCTTATACTATTTAAAAAATGTTTATTTATTTATTTATTTATTTATCTATTTATTTATTAGATATAAGTACACTGTAGCTGTCTTCAGACACTCCAGAAGAGGGTGTCAGATTCTGGAGAATCTAAATCCCTCTTATGGTCTGCATATGATGTACATAAACACAGCCTCACATATACCTCTAAATATTTAAAGATGGGTGGTGCCACTGAAAGGGCTCAACAATTAACAGCATTGTCTCCTCTTCCAGAGTACCTGGGATCAACTACCAGCAACTATATGGTGGCCCATCTCCAGTTCCCGGGGATCAGACAGACAGACATACAGACAGTGATAAGGATGGCAGGCCTGCCTGGTCTTTCTCTCTTTCTTATCCTTTTTTAAAAAAATGTTTATTTATATATTTATTCATGTATTTATTAGATATAAGTACACTGTAGCTGTCTTCAGACACTCCAGAAGAGGGTGTCAGATTCTGGAGAATCAATATCCCTCATATGGTCTGCATATGATGTACATGAACACAGCCTCACATATACTTCTAAAAATTTAAAGATGGGTGGGGCCACTGAATGGGCTCAACAATTAACAGCATTGTCTCCTCTTCCAGAGAACCTGGGATCAACTACCAGCAACTATATGGTGGCCCATCTCCAGTTTCAGGGTATCTGACAGATAGACACACAGACAGACAGACAGACAAGGTGGCAGGCCTGCCTGGTCTTTCTTTCTTTCTTATTCTTTTTAAAAAATGTTTATTTATTTATTTATGTATTTATTAGATATAAGTACAATGTAGCTGTCTTCAGTCACTCCAGAAGAGGGTGTCAGATTCTGGAGAATCTATATCCCTCTTATGGTCTGCATATGATGTACATCAACACAGCCTCACATTTACTTCTAAAAATTTAAAGATGTGTGGGGCCAATGAAAGGGATCAACAATTAACAGCATTGTCTCCTCTTATAGAGAACATGGGATCAACTACCAGCAACTATATGGTGGCCCATCTCCAGTTCCAGGGGATTAGACAGACAGACAGACAGACAGATAGAGTTAAGAATGACAGGCCTACCTGGTCTTTCATTCTTTCTTATCCTTTTTAAAAAATGTTTATTAATTTAAGTATGTATTTATTAGATGTAAGAACACTGTAGCTGTCTTCAAACACTCCCGAAGAGGGTGTCAGATTCTGGAGAATCTATATCCCTCTTATGGTCTGCATATGATGTACATGAACACAGCCTCACATATACTTCTAAAAATTTAAAGATGGGTGGGGCCACTGAAAGGGCTCAACAATTAACAGCACTGACTCCTCTTCCAGAGAACCTGGGATCAACTAACAGCAATTATATGGTGGCCCATCTCCAGTTCCAGGGGATCAGACAGACAGACAGACAGACAGAGATTAGGATGGCAGGCCTGCCTGGTCTTTCTTTCTTTCTTATCCTTTTAAAATAATGTTTATTTATTTATTTATATTTATTTATATATGTATTTATTAGATATAAGTACACTGTAGTTGTCTTCAGACACTCCAGAAGAGGGTGTCAGATTCTGGAGAATATAAATCCCTCTTATGGTCTGCATATGATGTACATAAACACAGCCTAACATATACTTCTAAAAATTTAAAGATAGTTGGAGCCACTGAAAGGGCTCAACAATTAACAGCATTGTCTCCTCTTCCAGAGAACCTGGGATCAACTAACAGCAACTATATGGTGGCCCATCTCCAGTTCCAAGGGATCAGACAGACTGACAGACAGACAGACTGACAGAGATAAGGATGGCAGGCCTGCCTGGTCTTTCTTTCTTTCTTATCCTTTTTAAAAAATGTTTATTTATTTATTTATATGTTTATTAGATATAAGTACACTGTAGCCGTCTTCAGACACTCCAGAAGAAGGTGTCATATTCTGGAGAATCTAAATCCCTCTTATGGTCTGCATATGATGTACATAAACACAGCCTCACCTTTACTTCTTAAAATTTAAAGGTGGGGGGGCCACTGAAAGGGCTCAGCAATTAACAGCATTATCTCCTCTTACAGAGAACCTGGGATCAACTACCTGCAACTATATGGTGGCCCATCTCCACTCCCAGGGGATCAGACAGACAGACAGACAGACAAGGATAAGGATGGCAGGCCTGCCTGGTCTTTCTTTCTTTCTTATACTTTTTAAAAAAATTGTATTTATTTATGTATTTATTAGATATAAGTACACTGTAGCTGTCTTCAGACACTCCAGAAGAGGGTGTCAGATTCTGATGAATCTAAATCCCTCTTCTGGTCTGCATATGATGTACATAAACACAGCCTCACATACACTGCTAAAAATTTAAAGATGGGTAGGGCCACTGATAGGGCTCAACAATTAACAGCATTGTCTCCTCTTCCAGAGAACCTGGGATCAACTACCAGCAACTATATGGTAGCCCATCTCCAGTTCCAGGGGATCAGACAGACAGACAGACAGACAGACAGAGATAAGGATGGCAGGCCTGCCTGGTCTTACTTTCTTTCTTATCCTTTTTAAAAAATGTTTATTTATTTATTTATTTATTTATTTATTTATTATATATAAGTACACTGTAGCTGTCTTCAGACACTCCAGTAGATGGTGTCAGATTCTGGAGAATCTAAATCCTCTTATAATCTGAATATGATGTACATAAACACAGCTCACATATACTTCTAAATATTTAAAGAAGTGTGGGGCCACTGAAAGGGCTCAACAATTAAGAGCATTGTCTCCTCTTCCAGAGAACCTTGGATCAACTACCAGCAACTATATGGTGGCCCATCTCCAGTTCCAGGGGGTCAGACAGACAGACAGACAGAGATAAGGATGGCAGGCCTGCCTGGTCTTACTTTCTTTCTTATCCTTTTTAAAAAATGTTTATTTATTTATTTATTTATTTATTTATTTATTACATATAAGTACACTGTAGCTGTCTTCAGACACTCCAGTAGAGGGTGTCAGATTCTGGAGAATCTAAATCCTCTTATAATTTGAATATGATGTACATAAACGCAGCCTCACGTATACTTCTAAATATTTAAAGAAGTGTGCGGCCACTGAAAGGGCTCAACAATTAAGAGCATTGTCTCCTCTTCCAGAGAACCTTGGATCAACTACCAGCAACTATATGGTGGCCCATCTCCAGTTCCCGGGGATCTGATAGACAGACAGACAGACAGGCAGAGATATGGATGGCAGGCCTGCCTGGTCTTTCTTTCTTATCCTTTTTAAAAAATGTTTATTTATTTATTTATTTATTTATTTATTTATGTATTTAGTAGATATAAGTACACTGTAGCTTTTCAGACACTACAGATGAGCGTGTCAGATTCTGGAGAATCTAAATCCCTCTTATGGTCTGCATATGATGTACATAAACACAGCCTCACATATACTTCTAAAAATTTAAAGAAGGGTGGGGCCACTCAAAAAGCTCAACAATTAACAGCATTGTCTCCTCTTCCAGAGTACCTGGGATCAACTACCAGCAACTATATGGTGGCCCATCTCCAGTTCCAGGGGATCAGACAGACAGACATACAGACAGTGATAAGGATGGCAGGCCTGCCTGGTCTTTCTTTCTTTCTTATCCTTTTTAAAAAAATGTTTATTTATATATTTATTTATGTATTTATTAGATATAAGTACACTGTAGCTGTCTTCAGACACTCCAGAAGAGGGTGTCAGATTCTGGAGAATCTAAATCCCTGTTATGGTCTGCATATGATGTACATAAACAAAGCCTCACATATACTTCTAAAAATTTAAAGATGTGTGGGGCCATTGAGAGGGCTCAACAATTAACAGCATTGTCTCCTCTTTCAGAGAACCTGGGATAAACTACCAGCACCTTATGGTGGCCCATCTCCAGTTCCAGTGGATCAGACAGACAGACAGACAGAGAGACAGAGATAAGGATGGCAGGCCTGCCTGGTCTTTCTTTCTTTCTTATACTTTTAAAAAAATATTTATTTATTTATTTATTTATTTATTTATTTATTTATTTATTTATTTATGTATTTCTTAGATTTAAGTACACTGTAGCTTTCTTTAGACACTCCAGAGGAGGGTGTCAGATTCTGGAGAATGTAAATCCCTCTTATGGTCTGCATATGATGTACATAAACACAGCCTCACATATACTGAGCTGAGGTGTCACAGGCCAACTGCTGGAATTTCTGAGTACCACCTAGATAGAGAAAAGCTATGCTGTGGTTGCTTAATTTATGTATTTTATTATTTCTATTTGTTGTTTTGTTTTGTTTTATTTGTTTTTAGAGAAGTCCTCAGTCTGTAGCTCTGGCTGACCCAGGACTGCCTACTTGTGTTAATTAGGGTTTCACAGCTGGGAACAGACACCAAGAGCAAGGTAAGGCTTAGAAAACCCTACATTCAGTGGTGGCTCAAGCTCTTAATGAGAGCACTCTGTAGGCAGAGGCAGTCAGTTTCTGAGTTTGAGGCCACCCTGGTGAAAGACAGGGCTAGGGTAGGGGCTAGGGTGAGGAAAGAAAGAAAGAAAGAAAGAAAAGTTTATAATAAAAAGTTTTTATAAAAGTTTTATAAAAAGTGTTAAAGTTTTTAAAAATTAAAAAAAAAAAAATACCAGATCACCATCACACAGCATTGGCTGTCTTCAGGTGTATCCTTTCAGCCTCCAAACAAAAAACAATGGCTGGCTGTCTTCAGGTGTATCCTATTCTCGAGTCTTATTTCCAACCTTAGAGCTGGGCTGAGCTGCCTCATTATGTAATTGCAAACCTTCCTTGGTTTGTCTTTTCCATTTCTAAGACTAACAGGCCTTTTTCTATTTATTGAATATGCTCATGACTGTCCTTTAGATATAGTAAATATAACTGTTGCTTATAAAACTTGTTTTCTAGGAATTTTTAAAGGGCAATGGCAGAGTTTATTTATAAAAAAATATTTTGCATTTATTTATTTGTGTGAGTGATGAAGCTCAGGTCTTCAAACTCGTCAGGAGGTATGATTACCTCCCCTCTCTCTCAACCCCTCTCTCTCCTCTCTCAATGATTGTGTAAGAATGTTTTTCATGTGTATGCTGTGCCCACAGACTCCAGAACAGAGTATTAGATCCCCTGGAACTGGAGATGGGCCACCATATATAATACTGGTAATTGAGCCCAGGTTCTCTGGAAGAGGAGACAATGCTCTTAATTGTTGAGCCCTCTCTGTAGCCACATCTTTCTTTTTTTTTTTTTTTGAGTATATGTGAGGCTGTGTTTATATACATCATATGCAGACAATAAGAATGATTTAGATTCTTCAGATTCTGACACCCTCTTCTGGACTGTCTGAAGATAGCTACAGCATACTTAAATATAATAAATAAATAAATCTTTAAAAAGAAAAGGAAAAGTAAAAAAGAAAGAACAGGCCTGCCATATGCATGTTCATAGAGGAAAATGGGAGAGACCCCAATCTAACCTCAGCAGGGTGCTTCCTTCTGGATGGTAGCTCACAGTTTCATCCCAGCAAGACAGGCAAATCATTGAGTTCAAGGACAGTAAGGTTCAGGACAGCCAAGGTTAGGAAGGAAAAGGGTCTATGTTGAGAATACAAACCGACAAAACAACAACTAGGAAAAAGAAGTGACAGTGTAACTTGGGGTAGGGTACCAACAAGAGAAAGCTTTCTGTTACCACTTACAAACACCAGTAGCCTTGCACACTTCTGCCCAGGTCCCTGCCTTCCTTTCTAGGAATTTTAAGGATGCCAGGGTGTGGGGTAATCCAGATTAACTTTTTAAAAACAAAGACTTGGTCTTTGATGTCTATAGGAAGCCCTTCTCAGTGCCTTTAACTACCACTGAACTTTCAGGGCTGTGACTCAACTGTAACAAGGAACAGGGCTAAGAACCTGCAGCCTTTGAAAACAACTATTTTTTTAAAGTGGGGGACACAAATCAGCAGTAGAACCCCTCAGGTTCAGCCATAATACTTGTTAGGGAAAGAGCCTCAATGTCCGGAGCTGAGGTCTCATGGGTGAACTGCTTCAAGCTCTGAGTATCATTGAAAGAAAGAAAAGATATCATGTGGTTGCTTAAATTATTTATTTTATTATTTCTATTTTTTGTTTTCTTTTGTTTTGTTTTAGAAAAGGCCTCAGTCTGTAGCTATGGCTGACCTAGGACAGACTACACGTGTTAATTAGGGTTTCACAGCTGAGAAACAGACCATACCTATGTAAGACTTAGAAAACCCAACAGTCAGTGGTGGCTCGAGCTCTTGATGAGAGCACTCTGGAGGCAGAGGCAGTCAGTTTCTGAGTTCGAGGCCAGCCTGGTTAAAGACAGGGATAGGCAGGGCTAGGCAAGGCAGGGCTGGGCTAGGCTAGGCTAGGCAAGGGGCTGGGCTAGTCAAGGCAAGGGACTAGGCTAGGCTACTCAAGGGGATAGGCAAGACAGACAGACAGAGAGAAGGACAGACAAGGATGGCAGGCCTGCCTGGTTTTTCATTCTTTCTTATCCCTTTTAAAAAATGTTTGTTTATTTATTTATTTATTTATTTATTTATTTATTTATGTATTTATTAGATATACATACACTGTAGCTGTCTTCAGACACTCCAGAAGAGGGTGTCAGATTCTGGAGAATCTATATCCCTCTTATGGTCTGCATATGATGTACATAAACACAGCCTCACATATACTTCTAAAAATTTAAAGAAGGGTGGGGCCACTCTAAAAGCTCAACAATTAACAGCATTGTCTCCTCTTCCAGAGTACCTGGGATCAACTACCAGCAACTATATGGTGGCCCATCTCCAGTTCCAGGGGATCAGACAGACAGACATACAGACAGTGATAAGGATGGCAGGCCTGCCTGGTCTTTCTTTCTTTCTAATCCTTTTTAAAAAAATGTTTATTTATATATTTATTTATGTATTTATTAGATATAAGTACACTGTAGCTGTCTTCAGACACTCCAGAAGAGGGTGTCAGATTCTGGAGAATCTAAATCCCTCTTATGGTCTGTATATGATGTACATAAACAAAGCCTCACATATACTTCTAAAAATTTAAAGATGTGTGGGGCCACTGAGAGGGCTCAACAATTAACAGCATTGTCTCCTCTTTCAGAGAACCTGGGATAAATTACCAGCACCTTATGGTGGCCCATCACCAGTTCCAGGGGATCAGACAGACAGACAGACAGACAGAGATAAGGAGGGCAGACCTGCCTGGTTTTTCTTTCTTTCTTATCCTTTTAAAATAATGTTTATTTATTTATTTATTTATTTATTTATTTATTTATGTATTTATTAGATATAAGTACACTGTAGTTGTCTTCAGACACTCCAGAAGTGGGTGTCAGATTCTGGAGAATCTAAATCCCTCTTATGGTCTGCATATGATGTACGTAAACACAGCCTAATATATACTTCTAAAAATTTAAAGATAGGTGGAGCCACTGAAAGGGCTCAACAATTAACAGCATTGTCTCTTCTTCCAGAGAACCTGGGATCAACTACCAGCACCTAAAAGGTGGCCCATCTCCATTTCCAGGGGATCAGACAGACAGACAGACTGACAGAGGAAAGGATGGAGGCCTGCCTGGTCTTTCTTTCTTTCTTATACTTTTAAAAAAATGTTTATTTATTTATTTATTTATTTATTTATTTATTTATGTATTTATTAGATATAAGTACACTGTAGCTGTCTTCAGACACTCTAGAAGAGGGTGTCATCTTCTGGAGAATCTAAATCGCTCTTATGGTCTGCATATGATGTACATAAACACAGCCTCACATATACTTCTAAATATTTAAAGATGGGTGGGCCCACTGAAAGTGCTCAACAATTAACACCATTGTCTCCTCTTCCAGAGAACGTGGGATCAGCTACCAGCAACTATGTGGTGGCCCATCTCAAGTTGCAGGGGATCAGACAGACAGACAGACAGACAGAGATAAGGATGGCAGGCCTGC
Organism: Mus caroli; assembly: GCF_978045245.1. NCBI lineage: Eukaryota > Metazoa > Chordata > Mammalia > Rodentia > Muridae > Mus > Mus caroli. The sequence goes on along the minus strand of NW_028227281.1, from coordinate 236,690 downwards.
CTGATTTTTCTTTCTTTCTTATCCTTTTTAAAATTTTTTATTTATTTATTTATTCATTAATTTATTTATTTATTTATTTATTTATTTATTTATGTATTTATTAGATATAAGTATACTGTATCTGTCTTCAGACTCTCCAGAAGAGGGTGTCAGATTCTGGAGAATCTAAATCCCTCTTATGGTCTGCATATGATGTACATAAACACAGCCTCACATATACTTCTAAATATTTAAAGATGGGTAGGGCCACTGATAGGGCTCAACAATTAACAGCATTGTCTCCTCTTCCAGAGGACCTGGGATCAACTACCAGCAACTATATTGTGGCCCATCTCCAGTTCCAGGCGATCAGACAGACAGACATACAGACAGACAGACAAGGATTGCAGGCCTGCCTGGTTTTTCTTTCTTCTTATACATTTTAAAAATGTTTATTTATTTATATATATATTTATTAGATATAAGTACACTGTAGCTGTCTTCAGACACTTCAGAAGAGGGTGTCATATTCTGGAGAATCTAAATCCCCCTTATGGACTGCATATGATGTACATAAACACAGCCTCACATATACTTCTAAAAATTTAAAGAAGGGTGGGGCCACTCTAAAAGCTCAACAATTAACAGCATTGTCTCCTCTTCCAGAGTACCTGTGATCAACTACCAGCAACTATATGGTGGTTCATCTCCAGTTCCAGAGAATCAGACAGACAGACATACAGACAGTGATAAGGATGGCAGGCCTGCCTGGTCTTTCTTTCTTTCTTATCCTTTTTTAAAAAAATGTTTATTTACTTATTTATTTATTTATTTATTTATTTATGTATTTATTAGATATAAGTACACTGTAGCTGTCTTCAGACACTCCAGAAGAGGGTGTCAGATTCTGGAGAATCTAAATCCCTCTTATGGTCTGCATATGATGTACATAAACAGAGCCTCACATATACTTCTAAAAATTTAAAGATGTATGGGGCCACTGAGAGGGCTCAACAATTAACAGCATTGTCTCCTCTTTCAGAGAACCTGGGATAAACTACCAGCACCTTATGGTGGCCCATCTCCAGTTCCAGTGGATCAGACAGACAAACAGACAGACAGAGAGACAGAGATAAGGATGGCAGGTCTGCCTGGTCTTTCTTTATTTCTTATACTTTTTAAAAAATGTTTATTTATTTATTTATTTATTTATTTATTTATTTATGTATTTATTAGATATAAGTACATTGTAGCCGTCTTCAGACACTCTAGAAGAGGGTGTCAGATTCTAGAGAATCTAAATCCCTCTAATGGTCTGAATATGATGTACATAAACACAGCTCACATATACTTCTAAAAATTATAAATAGGTGGGGCCACTGAAAGGACTCAACAATTAACAGCATTGTCTCCTCTTCCAGAGAACCTGGGATCAACTACCAGCACCTAAAAGGTAGCCCATCTCCAGTTCCAGGGGATCAGACAGACAGACAGACAGACAGTGATAAGGATGGCAGGCCTGCCTGGTCTTTCTTTCTTTCTTATGCTTTTTTTAAAAAAATTTTTATTTATTTATTTATTTATTTATTTAATTATTTATTTATTTATTATTAGATATAAGTACACTGTAGCTGTTCAGACACTCCAGCAGAGGGTGTAAGATTCTGGAGAATCTAAATCCCTCTTATGGTCTGCATATGATGTACATAAACACAACCTCACATATAATTCTAAAAATTTAAAGAAGGGTTGGGCCACTCTAAAAGCTCAACAATTAACAGCATTGTCTCCTCTTCCAGAGAACCTGGGATCAACTACCAGCAACTATATGGTGGCCCATCTCCAGTTCCAGGGGATCAGACAGAGAGACATACAGACAGTGATAAGGATGGCAGGCCTGCCTGGTCTTTCTTTCTTTCTTATCCTTTTTAAAAAAATGTTTATTTATATATTTATTTATGTATTTATTAGATATATGTACACTGTAGCTGCTTTCAGACACTCCAGAAGAGGGTGTCAGATTCTGGAGAATCTAAATCCCTCTTATGGTCTGCATATGATGTACATAAACACAGCCTCGCATATACTTCTAAAAATTTAAAGATGTGTGGGGCCACTGAGAGGGCTCAACAATTAACAGCATTGTCTCCTCTTTCAGAGAACCTGGGATAAACTACCAGCACCTTATGGTGGCCCATCTCCAGTTCCAGTGGATCAGACAGACAGACAGACAGACAGAGAGACAGAGATAAGGATGGCAGCCCTGCCTGGTCTTTCTTTATTTCTTATACTTTTTAAAAATGGTTTATTTATTTATTTATTTATTTATTTATTTATTTATGTATTCATTAGATATAAGTACACTGTAGCCGTCTTCAGACACTCCAGAAGAGGGTGTCAGATTCTAGAGAATCTAAATCCCTCTTATGTTCTGAATATGATGTACATAAACACAGCCTCACATATACGTCTAAAAATTATAAATAGGTGGGGCCACTGAAAGGACTCAACAATTAACAGCATTGTCTCCTCTTCCAGAGAACCTGGGATCAACTACCAGCACCTAAAAGGTGGCCCATCTCCAGTTCCAGGGGATCAGACAGACAGACAGACAGACAGTGATAAGGATGGCAGGCCTGCCTGGTCTTTCTTTCTTTCATATCCTTTTTTAAAAAAAATGTTTATTTATTTATTTATTTATATATTTATTTATTTATTATTAAATATAAGTACACTGTAGCTGTTCAGACACTCCAGAAGAGGGTGTCAGATTCTGGAGAATCTAAATCCCTCTTATGGTCTGCATATGATGTACATAAACACAGCCTCACATATACTTCTAAAAATTTAAAGATGGGTGGGCCCACTGAAAGGGCTCAACAATTAACACCATTGTCTCCTCTTCCAGAGAACATGGGATCAACTACCAGCAACTATGTGGTGGCCCATCTCAAGTTGCAGGGGATCAGACAGACAGACAGACAGACAGAGATAAGAATGGCAGGCCTGCCTGATTTTTCTTTCTTTCTTATCCTTTTTAAAATTGTTTATTTATTTATTTATTTATTTATTCATTCATTTATTTATTTATTTATTTATTTATTTATTTATTTATTTATTAGATATAAGTACACTGTAGCTGTCTTCAGACTCTCCAGAAGAGGGTGTCAGATTCTGGATAATCTATATCCCTCTTATGGTCTGCATATGATGTACATAAACACAGCCTCACATATACTTCTAAAAATTTAAAGATGGTTGGGGCCACTGAAAGGGCTCAACAATTAACAGCATTGTCTCCTCTTCCAGAGGACCTGGGATCAACTACCAGCACCTATATTGTGGCCCATCTCCAGTTCCAGGGGATCAGACAGACATACATACAGACAGACAGACAAGGATTGCAGGCCTGCCTGGTTTTTCTTTCTTCTTATACATTTTAAAAATGTTTATTCATTTATATATATATTTATTAGATATAAGTACACTGTAGCTGTCTTCAGACACTTCAGAAGAGGGTGTCATATTCTGGAGAATCTAAATCCCTCTTATGGACTGCATATGATGTACATAAACACAGCCTCACATATACTTCTAAAAATTTAAGAAGGGTGGGGCCACTCTAAAAGCTCAACAATTAACAGCATTGTCTCCTCTTCCAGAGTACCTGGGATCAACTACCAGCACCTAAAAGGTGGCCCATCTCCAGTTCCAGGGGATCAGACAGACAGACAGACAGACAGTGATAAGGATGGCAGGCCTGCCTGGTCTATCTTTCTTTCTTATCCTTTTTTAAAAAAATGTTTATTTATTTATTTATTTATTTATTTATTATTAGATATAAGTACACTGTAGCTGTTCAGACACTCCAGAAGAGTGTGTCAGATACTGGAGAATCTAAATCTTTCTTATGGTCTGCATATGATGTACATAAACACAGCCTCACATATACTTCTAAAAATTAAAGAAAGGTGGGGCCACTCTAAAAGCTCAACAATTAACAGCATTGTCTCCTCTTCCAGAGTACCTGGGATCAACTACCAGCAACTATATGGTGTCCCATCTCCAGTTCCAGGGGATCAGACAGACAGACATACAGACAGTGATAAGGATGGCAGGCCTGCCTGGTCTTTCTTTCTTTCTTATCCTTTTTAAAAAAATGTTTATTTATTTATTTATTTATTTATGTATTTATTAAATATAAGTACACTGTAGCTGTCTTCAGACACTCCAGAATAGGGTGTCAGATTCTGGAGAATCTAAATCCCTCTTATGGTCTGCATATGATGTACATAAACAGAGCCTCACATATACTTCTAAAAATTTAAAGATGTGTGGGGCCACTGAGAGGGCTCAACAATTAACAGCATTGTCTCCTCTTTCAGAGAACCTGGGATAAACTACCAGCACCTTATGGTGGCCCATCTCCAGGTCCAGTGGATCAGACAGACAGACAGACAGAGAGAGAGACAGAGATAAGGATGGCAGGTCTGCCTGGTCTTTCTTTATTTCTTATACTTTTTAAAAAATGTTTATTTATTTATTTATTTATTTATTTATTTATTTATATATTTATTAGATATAAGTACATTGTAGCCGTCTTCAGACCCTCCAGAAGAGGGTGTCAGATTCTAGAGAATCTAAATCCCTCTTATGGTCTGAATATGATGTACATAAACACAGCCTCACATATACTTCTAAAAATTATAAATAGGTGGGGCCACTGAAAGGACTCAACAATTAACAGCATTGTCTCCTCTTCCAGAGAACCTGGGATCAACTACCAGCACCTAAAAGGTGGCCCATCTCCAGTTCCAGGGGATTAGACAGACAGAGAGACAGACAGTGATAAGGATGGCAGGCCTGCCTGGTCTTTCTTTCTTATCCTTTTTTAAAAAAATGTTTATTTATTTATTTATTTATTTATTTATTTATTTATTTATTATTAGATATAAGTACACTGTAGCTGTCTTCAGACACTCTAGAAGAGGGTGTCATCTTCTGGAGAATCTAAATCCCTCTTATGGTCTGCATGTGATGTACATAAACACAGCCTCACATATACTTCTAAAAATTAAAGATGGGTGGGCCCACTGAAAGGGCTCAACAATTAACAGCATTCTCTCTTCTTCCAAAGAACGTGGGATCAACTACCAGCAACTATATGGTGGCCCATCTCCAGTTCCAGGGGATCAGACAGACAGACATACAGACAGTGATAAGGATGGCCGGCCTGCCTGGTCTTTCTTTCTTTCTTATCCTTTTTAAAAAAATGTTTATTTATATATTTATTTATGTATTTATTAGATATATGTACACCTTAGCTGCTTTCAGACACTCCAGAAGAGGGTGTCAGATTCTGGAGAATCTAAATCCCTGTTATGGTCTGCATATGATGTACATAAACACAGCCTCGCATATACTTCTAAAAATTTAAAGATGTGTGGGGCCACTGAGAGGGCTCAACAATTAACAGCATTGTCTCCTCTTTCAGAGAACCTGGGATAAACTACCAGCACCTTATGGTGGCCCATCTCCAGTTCCAGTGGATCAGACAGACAGACAGACAGACAGAGAGACAGAGATAAGGATGGCAGGCCTGCCTGGTCTTTCTTTATTTCTTATACTTTTTAAAAATTGTTTATTTATTTATTTATTTATTTATTTATGTATTTATTAGATATAAGTACACTGTAGCCGTCTTCAGACACTCCAGAAGAGGGTGTCAGATTCTAGAGAATCTAAATCCCTCTTATGTTCTGAATATGATGTACATAAACACAGCCTCACATATACGTCTAAAAATTATAAATAGGTGGGGCCACTGAAAGGACTCAACAATTAACAGCATTGTCTCCTCTTCCAGAGAACCTGGGATCAACTACCAGCACCTAAAAGGTGGCCCATCAACAGTTCCAGGGGATCAGACAGACAGACAGACAGACAGTGATAAAGATGGAAGGCCTGCCTGGTCTTTCTTTCTTTCTTATCCTTTTTTTAAAAAAATGTTCGTTTATTTATTTATTTATTTATTTATTTATTTATTTATTTATTTATTAGATATAAGTACACTGTAGCTGTTCAGACACTCCAGAAGAGGGTGTCAGATTCTGGAGAATCTAAATCCCTCTTATGGTCTGCATATGATGTACATAAACACAGCCTCACATATACTTCTAAAAAATTAAAGAAGGGTGGGGCCACTCTAAAAGCTCAACAATTAACAGCATTGTCTCCTCTTCCAGAGTACCTGGGATCAACTACCAGCAACTATATGGTGGCCCATCTCCAGTTCCAGGGGATCAGACAGACAGACATACAGACAGTGATAAGGATGGTAGGCCTGCCTGGTCTTTCTTTGTTTCTTATCCTTTTAAAAAAATGTTTATTTATATATTTATGTATGTATTTATTAGATATATGTACACTGTAGCTGTCTTCAGACACTCCAGAAGAGGGTGTCAGATTCTGGAGAATCTAAATCCCTCTTATGGTCTGCATATTCGGTACATAAACACAGCCTCGCATATACTTCTAAAAATTTAAAGATAGGTGGGGCCACTGAGAGGGCTCAACAATTAACAGCATTGTCTCCTCTTTCAGAGAACCTGGAATAAATTACCAGCACCTTATGGTGGCCCATCTCCAGTTCCAGTGGATCAGACAGACAGACAGACAGACAGAGAGACAGAGATAAGGATGGCAGGCCTGCCTGGTCTTTCTTTATTTCTTATACTTTTTAAAAATTGTTTATTTATTTATTTATTTATTTATTTATGTATTTATTAGATATAAGTACACTGTAGCCGTCTTCAGACACTCCAGAAGAGGGTGTCAGATTCTAGAGAATCTAAATCCCTCTTATGGTGTGAATATGATGTACATAAACACAGCCTCACATATACGTCTAAAAATTATAAATAGGTGGGGCCACTGAAAGGACTCAACAATTAACAGCATTGTCTCCTCTTCCAGAGAACCTGGGATCAACTACCAGCACCTAAAAGGTGGCCCATCTCCAGTTCCAGGGGATCAGACAGACAGACAGACAGACAGTGATAAGGATGGCAGGCCTGCCTGTTCTTTCTTTCTTTCTTATCCTTTTTTAAAAAAATGTTTATTTATTTATTTATTTATTTATTTATTTATTTATTTATTATTAGATATAAGTACACTGTAGCTGTTCAGACACTCCAGAAGAGGGTGTCAGATTCTGAAGAATCTAAATCCCTCTTATGGTCAGCATATGATGTCCATAAACACAGCCTCACATATACTTCTAAAAATTTAAAGATGGCTGGGCCCACTCAAAGGGCTCAACAATTAACACCATTGTCTCCTCTTCCAGAGAACGTGGGATCAACTACCAGCAACTATGTGGTGGCCCATCTCAAGTTGCAGGGGATCAGACAGACAGACAGACAGACAGAGATAAGGATGGCAGGCCTGCCTGATTTTTCTTTCTTTCTTATCCTTTTTAAAATTGTTTATTTATTTATTTATTCATTAATTAATTTATTTATTTATTTATGTATTTATTAGATATAAGTACACTGTAGCTTTCTTCAGACTCTCCAGAAGAGGGTGTCAGATTCTGGATAATCTATATCCCTCTTATGGTCTGCATATGATGTACGTAAACACAGCCTCACATATACTTCTAAAAATTTAAAGATGGTTGGGGCCACTGAAAGGGCTCAACAATTAACAGCATTGTCTCCTCTTCCAGAGGACCTGGGATTAACTACCAGCACCGATATTGTGGCCCATCTCCAGTTCCAGGGGATCAGACAGACATACATACAGACAGACAGACAAGGATTGCAGGCCTGCCTGGTTTTTTTCTTCTTATACATTTTAAAAATGTTTATTTATTTATATATATATTTATTAGATATAAGTACACTGTAGCTGTCTTCAGACACTTCAGAAGAGGGTGTCATATTCTGGAGAATCTAAATCCCTCTTATTTACTGCATATGATGTACATAAACACAGCCTCACATATACTTCTAAAAATTTAAAGAAGGGTGGGGCCACTCTAAAAGCTCAACAATTAACAGCATTGTCTCCTCTTCCAGAGTACCTGGGATCAACTACCAGCAACTATATGGTGGTCCATCTCCAGTTCCAAGGGATCAGACAGACAGACATACAGACAGTGATAAGGATGGCAGGCCTGCCTAGTCTTTCTTTCTTTTTTATCCTTTTTTAAAAATTTTTTATTTATTTATTTATTTATGTATTTATTAGATATAAGTACACTGTAGCCGTCTTCAGACACTCCAGAAGAGGGTGTCAGATTCTAGAGAATCTAAATCCCTCTTATGGTCTGAATATGATGTACATAAACACAGCCTCACATATACGTCTAAAAATTATAAATAGGTGGGGCCACTGAAAGGACTCAACAATTAACAGCATTGTTTCCTCTTCCAGAGAACCTGGGATCAACTACCAGCACCTAAAAGGTGGCCCATCTCCAGTTCCAGGGGATCAGACAGACAGACAGAGAGACAGTGATAAGGATGGCAGGCCTGCCTGGTCTTTCTTTCTTTCTTATACTTTTTTTAAAAAAATGCTTATTTATTTATTTATTTATTTATTTATTTATTTATTTATTTATTTATTTATTTATTATTAGATATACGTACACTGTAGCTGTTCAGACACTCCAGAAGAGGGTGTCAGATTCTGGAGAATCTAAATCCCTCTTATGGTCTGCATATGATGTACATAAACACAGCCTCACATATAATTCTAAAAATTTAAAGAAGGGTTGGAGCACTATAAAAGCTCAACAATTAACAGCATTGTCTCCTCTTCCAGAGTACTTGGGATCAGCTACCAGCAACTATATGGTGGCCCATCTCCAGTTCCAGGGGATCAGACAGACAGACATACAGACAGTGATAAGGATGGCAGGCCTGCCTGGTCATTCTTTCTTTCTTATCCTTTTCAAAAAAATGTTTATTTATATATTTATTTATGTATTTATTAGATATAAGTACACTGTAGCTGTCTTCAGACACCCCAGAAGAGGGTGTCAGATTCTGGAGAATCTAAATCCCTCTTATGGTCTACATATGATGTACATAAACACAGCCTCACATATACTTCTAAAAATTTAAAGATGTGTGGGGCCAATGAGAGGTCTCAACAAGTAACAGCATTGTCTCCTCTTTCAGAAACCTGGGATAAACTACCAGCACCTTATGGTGGCCCTTCTCCAGTTCCAGTGGATCAGACAGACAGACAGACAGACAGAGAGACAGAGATAAGGATGGCAGGCCTGCCTGGTCTTTCTTTATTTCTTATAATTTTTAAAAAATGTTTATTTATTTATTTATTTATTTATTTATTTATTTATTTATTAGATATAAGTACACTGTAGCCGTCTTCAGACACTCCAGAAGAGGGTGTCAGATTCTAGAGAATCTAAATCCCTCTTATGTTCTGAATATGATGTACATAAACACAGCCTCACATATACGTCTAAAAATTATAAATAGGTGGGGCCACTGAAAGGACTCAACAATTAACAGCATTGTCTCCTCTTCCAGAGAACCTGGGATCAACTACCAGCACCTAAAAGGTGGCCCATCTCCAGTTCCAGGGGATCAGACAGACAGACAGACAGACAGTGATAAGGATGGCAGGCCTGCCTGGTCTTTCTTTCTTTCTTATCCTTTTTTTAAAAAAATGTTTATTTATTTATTTATTTATTTATTTATTTATTTATTTATTTATTTATTATTAGATATAAGTACACTGTAGCTGTTCAGACACTCCAGAAGAGGGTGTCAGATTCTGGAGAATCTAAATCCCTCTTATGGTCCTCATATGATGTACATAAACACAGCCTCACATATAATTCTAAAAATTTAAAGAAGGGTTGGAGCACTCTAAAAGCTCAACAATTAACAGCATTGTCTCCTCTTCCAGAGTACTTGGGATCAGCTACCAGCAACTATATGGTGGCCCATCTCCAGTTCCAGGGGATCAGACAGACAGACATACAGACAGTGATAAGGATGGCAGGCCTGCCTGGTCATTCTTTCTTTCTTATCCTTTTCAAAAAAATGTTTATTTATATATTTATTTATGTATTTATTAGATATAAGTACACTGTAGCTGTCTTCAGACACCCCAGAAGAGGGTGTCAGATTCTGGAGAATCTAAATCCCTCTTATGGTCTACATATGATGTACATAAACACAGCCTCACATATACTTCTAAAAATTTAAAGATGTGTGGGGCCAATGAGAGGTCTCAACAAGTAACAGCATTGTCTCCTCTTTCAGAAACCTGGGATAAACTACCAGCACCTTATGGTGGCCCTTCTCCAGTTCCAGTGGATCAGACAGACAGACAGACAGACAGAGAGACAGAGATAAGGATGGCAGGCCTGCCTGGTCTTTCTTTATTTCTTATAATTTTTAAAAAATGTTTATTTATTTATTTATTTATTTATTTATTTATTTATTAGATATAAGTACACTGTAGCCGTCTTCAGACACTCCAGAAGAGGGTGTCAGATTCTAGAGAATCTAAATCCCTCTTATGGTCTGAATATGATGTACATAAACACAGCCTCACATATACTTCTAAAAATTATAAATATGTGGGGCCACTGAAAGCACTCAACAATTAACAGCATTGTCTCCTCTTCCAGAGAACCTGGGATCAACTACCAGCACCTAAAAGGTGGCCCATCTCCAGTTCCAGGGGATCAGACAGACAGAGAGACAGACAGTGATAAGGATGGCAGGCCTGCCTGGTCTTTCTTTCTTTCTTATCCTTTTTTAAAAAAAATGTTTATTTATTTATTTATTTATTTATTTATTTATTTATTTATTTATTTATTTATTTATTATTAAATATAAGTACACTGTAGCTGTTCAGACACTCCAGAAGAGGGTGTCATATTCTGGAGAATCTAAATCCCACTTATGGTATGCATATGATGTACATAAACACAGCCTCACATATACTTCTAAAAATTTAAAGAAGGGTGGGGCCACTCTAAAAGCTCAACAATTAACAGCATTGTCTCCTCTTCCAGAGTACCTGGGATCAACTACCAGCAACTATATGGTGGCCCATCTCCAGTTCCAGGGGATCAGACAGAGAGACATACAGACAGTGATAAGGATGGCAGGCCTGCCTGGTCTTTCTTTCTTTCTTATCCTTTTTAAAAAAATGTTTATTTATATATTTATTTATGTATTTATTAGATATATGTACACTGTAGCTGCTTTCAGACACTCCAGAAGAGGGTGTCAGATTCTGGAGAATCTAAATCCCTGTTATGGTCTGCATATGATGTACATAAACACAGCCTCGCATATACTTCTAAAAATTTAAAGATGTGTGGGGCCACTGAGAGGGCTCAACAATTAACAGCATTGTCTCCTCTTACAGAGAACCTGGAATAAACTACCAGCACCTTATGGTGGCCCATCTCCAGTTCCAGTGGATCAGACAGACAGACAGACAGACAGAGAGACAGAGATAAGGATGGCAGGCCTGCCTGGTCTTTCTTTATTTCTTATACTTTTTAAAAATTGTTTATTTATTTATTTATTTATTTATTTATTTATTTATTTATTTATTTATTAATTAGATATAAGTACACTGTAGCCATCTTCAGACACTCCAGAAGAGGGTGTCAGATTCTAGAGAATCTAAATCCCTCTTATGGTCTGAATATGATGTACATAAACACAGCCTCACATATACGTCTAAAAATTATAAATAGGTGGGGCCACTGAAAGGACTCAACAATTAACAGCATTGTCTCCTCTTCCAGAGAACCTGGTATCAACTACCAGCACCTAAAAGGTGGCCCATCTACAGTTCCAGGGGATCAGACAGACAGACAGGCAGACAGTGATAAGGATGGCAGGCCTGCCTGGTCTTTCTTTCTTTCTTATCCTTTTTTTAAAAAAATGTTCGTTTATTTATTTATTTATTTATTTATTTATTTATTTATTTATTTATTAGATATAAGTACACTGTAGCTGTTCAGATACTCCAGAAGAGGGTGTCAGATTCTGGAGAATCTAAATCCCTCTTATGGTCTGCATATGATGTACATAAACACAGCCTCACATATACTTCTAAAAATTTAAAGAAGGGTGGGGCCACTTTAAAAGCTCAACAATTAACAGCATTGTCTCCTCTTCCAGAGTACCTGGGATCAACTACCAGCAACTATATGGTGGCCCATCTCCAGTTCCAGGGGATCAGACAGACAGACATACAGACAGTGATAAGGATGGCAGGCCTGCCTGGTCTTTCTTTCTTTCTTATCCTTTTAAAAAAATGTTTATTTATATATTTATGTATGTATTTATTAGATATATGTACACTGTAGCTGTCTTCAGACACTCCAGAAGAGGGTGTCAGATTCTGGAGAATCTAAATCCCTCTTATGGTCTGCATATTCGGTACATAAACACAGCCTTGCATATACTTCTAAAAATTTAAAGATGTGTGGGGCCACTGAGAGGGCTCAACAATTAACAGCATTGTCTCCTCTTTCAGAGAACCTGGGATAAACTACCAGCACCTTATGTTGGCCCATCTCCAGTTCCAGGGGATCAGACAGACAGACAGACAGAGAGACAGAGATATGGATGGCAGGCCTGCCTGGTCTTTCTTTATTTCTTATATTTAAAAAAAATGTTTATATTTTATTTATTTATTTATTTATTTATTTATTTATTTATTTATTTATGTATTTATTAGATATAAGTACACTGTAGCCGTCTTCAGACACTCCAGAAGAGGGTGTCAGATTCTAGAGAATCTAAATCCCTCTTATGGTCTGAATATGATGTACATAAACACAGCCTCACATATACTTCTAAAAATTATAAATAGGTGGGGCCACTGAAAGGACTCAACAATTTACAGCATTGTCTCCTCTTCCAGAGAACCTGGGATCAACTACCAGCACCTAAAAGGTGGCCCATCTCCAGTTCCAGGGGATCAGACAGAAAGACAGACAGTGATAAGGATGGCAGGCCTGCCTGGTCTTTCTTTCTTTCTCATCCTTTTTTTAAAAAAATGTTCGTTTATTTATTTATTTATTTATTTATTTATTTATTTATTTATTTATTATTAGATATAAGTACACTGTAGCTGTTCAGACACTCCAGAAGAGGGTGTCAGATTCTGGAGAATCTAAATCCTTCTTATGGTCTGCATATGATGTACATAAACACAGCCTCACATATACTTCTAAAAATTTATAGAAGGGTGGGGCCACTCTAAAAGTTCAACAATTAACAGCATTGTCTCCTCTTCCAGAGTACCTGGGATCAACTACCAGCAACTATATGGTGGCCCATCTCCAGTTCCAGGGGATCAGACAGACAGACATACAGACAGTGATAAGGATGGCAGGCCTGCCTGGTCTTTCTTTCTTTCTTATCCTTTTTTAAAAAATGTTTATTTATATATTTATTTATGTATTTATTAGATATATGTACACTGTAGCTGCTTTCAGACACTCCAGAAGAGGGTGTCAGATTCTGGAGAATCTAAATCCCTGTTATGGTCTGCATATGATGTACATAAACACAGCCTCGCATATACTTCTAAAAATTTAAAGATGTGTGGGGCCACTGAGAGGGCTCAACAATTAACAGCATTGTCTCCTCTTACAGAGAACCTGGAATAAACTACCAGCACCTTATGGTGGCCCATCTCCAGTTCCAGTGGATCAGACAGACAGACAGACAGACAGAGAGACAGAGATAAGGATGGCAGGCCTGCCTGGTCTTTCTTTATTTCTTATACTTTTTAAAAATTGTTTATTTATTTATTTATTTATTTATTTATTTATTTATTTATTAATTAGATATAAGTACACTGTAGCCGTCTTCAGACACTCCAGAAGAGGGTGTCAGATTCTAGAGAATCTAAATCCCTCTTATGGTCTGAATATGATGTACATAAACACAGCCTCACATATACGTCTAAAAATTATAAATAGGTGGGGCCACTGAAAGGACTCAACAATTAACAGCATTGTCTCCTCTTCCAGAGAACCTGGGATCAACTACCAGCACCTAAAAGGTGGCCCATCTACAGTTCCAGGGGATCAGACAGACAGACAGGCAGACAGTGATAAGGATGGCAGGCCTGCCTGGTCTTTCTTTCTTTCTTATCCTTTTTTAAAAAAAAAATGTTCGTTTATTTATTTATTTATTTATTTATTTATTTATTTATTTATTTATTAGATATAAGTACACTGTAGCTGTTCAGATACTCCAGAAGAGGGTGTCAGATTCTGGAGAATCTAAATCCCTCTTATGGTCTGCATATGATGTACATAAACACAGCCTCACATATACTTCTAAAAATTTAAAGAAGGGTGGGGCCACTCTAAAAGCTCAACAATTAACAGCATTGTCTCCTCTTCCAGAGTACCTGGGATCAACTACCAGCAACTATATGGTGGCCCATCTCCAGTTCCAGGGGATCAGACAGACAGACATACAGACAGTGATAAGGATGGCAGGCCTGCCTGGTCTTTCTTTCTTTCTTATCCTTTTAAAAAAATGTTTATTTATATATTTATGTATGTATTTATTAGATATATGTACACTGTAGCTGTCTTCAGACACTCCAGAAGAGGGTGTCAGATTCTGGAGAATCTAAATCCCTCTTATGGTCTGCATATTCGGTACATAAACACAGCCTTGCATATACTTCTAAAAATTTAAAGATGTGTGGGGCCACTGAGAGGGCTCAACAATTAACAGCATTGTCTCCTCTTTCAGAGAACCTGGGATAAACTACCAGCACCTTATGTTGGCCCATCTCCAGTTCCAGGGGATCAGACAGACAGACAGACAGAGAGACAGAGATATGGATGGCAGGCCTGCCTGGTCTTTCTTTATTTCTTATATTTTAAAAAAATGTTTATATTTTATTTATTTATTTATTTATTTATTTATTTATTTATTTATGTATTTATTAGATATAAGTACACTGTAGCCGTCTTCAGACACTCCAGAAGAGTGTGTCAGATTCTAGAGGATCTAAATCCCTCTTATGGTCTGAATATGATGTACATAAACACAGCCTCACATATACTTCTAAAAATTATAAATAGGTGGGGCCACTGAAAGGACTCAACAATTTACAGCATTGTCTCCTCTTCCAGAGAACCTGGGATCAACTACCAGCACCTAAAAGGTGGCCCATCTCCAGTTCCAGGGGATCAGACAGAAAGACAGACAGTGATAAGGATGGCAGGCCTGCCTGGTCTTTCTTTCTTTCTCATCCTTTTTTTAAAAAAATGTTCGTTTATTTATTTATTTATTTATTTATTTATTTATTTATTTATTTATTTATTTATTATTAGATATAAGTACACTGTAGCTGTTCAGACACTCCAGAAGAGGGTGTCAGATTCTGGAGAATCTAAATCCCTCTTATGGTCTGCATATGATGTACATAAACACAGCCTCACATATACTTCTAAATATTTATAGAAGGGTGGGGCCACTCTAAAAGTTCAACAATTAACAGCATTGTCTCCTCTTCCAGAGTACCTGGGATCAACTACCAGCAACTATATGGTGGCCCATCTCCAGTTCCAGGGGATCAGACAGACAGACATACAGACAGTGATAAGGATGGCAGGCCTGCCTGGTCTTTCTTTCTTTCTTATCCTTTTTAAAAAAATGTTTATTTATATATTTATTTATGTATTTATTAGATATATGTACACTGTAGCTGCTTTCAGACACTCCAGAAGAGGGTGTCAGATTCTGGAGAATCTAAATCCCTCTTATGGTCTGCATATGATGTACATAAACACAGCCTCGCATATACATCTAAAAATTTAAAGATGTGTGGGGCCACTGAGAGGGCTCAACAATTAACAGCATTGTCTCCTCTTTCAGAGAACCTGGGATAAACTACCAGCACCTTATGGTGGCCCATCTCCAGTTCCAGTGGATCAGACAGACAGAGAGACAGACAGAGAGACAGAGATAAGGATGGCAGGCCTGCCTGGTCTTTCTTTATTTCTTATACTTTTTAAAAATTGTTTATTTATTTATTTATTTATTTATTAATTAGATATAAGTACACTGTAGCCGTCTTCAGACACTCCAAAAGAGGGTGTCAGATTCTAGAGAATCTAAATCCGTCTTATGGTCTGAATATGATGTACATAAACACAGCCTCACATATACGTCTAAAAATTATAAATAGGTGGGGCCACTGAAAGGACTCAACAATTAACAGCATTGTCTCCTCTTCCAGAGAACCTGGGATCAACTACCAGCACCTAAAAGGTGGCCCATCTACAGTTCCATCGGATCAGACAGACAGACAGACAGACAGTGATAAGAATGGCAGGCCTGCCTGGTCTTTCTTTCTTTCTTATCCTTTTTTTAAAAAAAATGTTCGTTTATTTATTTATTTATTTATTTATTTATTTATTTATTTATTTATTTATTAGATATAAGTACACTGTAGCTGTTCAGATACTCCAGAAGAGGGTGTCAGATTCTGGAGAATCTAAATCCCTCTTATGGTCTGCATATGATGTACATAAACACAGCCTCACATATACTTCTAAAAATTTAAAGAAGGGTGGGGCCACTCTAAAAGCTCAACAATTAACAGCATTGTCTCCTCTTCCAGAGAACCTGGGATCAACTACCAGCAACTATATGGTGGCCCATCTCCAGTTCCAGGGGATCAGACAGACAGACATACAGACAGTGATAAGGATGGCAGGCCTGCCTGGTCTTTCTTTCTTTCTTATCCTTTTAAAAAATGTTTATTTATATATTTATGTATGTATTTATTAGATATATGTACACTGTAGCTGTCTTCAGACACTCCAGAAGAGGGTGTCAGATTCTGGAGAATCTAAATCCCTCTTATGGTCTGCATATTCGGTACATAAACACAGCCTTGCATATACTTCTAAAAATTTAAAGATGTGTGGGGCCACTGAGAGGGCTCAACAATTAACAGCATTGTCTCCTCTTTCAGAGAACCTGGGATAAACTACCAGCACCTTATGTTGGCCCATCTCCAGTTCCAGGGGATCAGACAGACAGACAGACAGAGAGACAGAGATATGGATGGCAGGCCTGCCTGGACTTTCTTTATTTCTTATATTTTAAAAAAATGTTTATATTTTATTTATTTATTTATTTATTTATGTATGTATTTATTACATATAAGTACACTGTAGCCGTCTTCAGACAATTCAGAAGAGGGTGTCAGATTCTAGAGAATCTAAATCCCTCTTATGGTCTGAATATGATGTACATAAACACAGCCTCACATATACGTCTAAAAATTATAAATAGGTGGGGCCACTGAAAGGACTCAACAATTTACAGCATTGTCTCCTCTTCTAGAGAACCTGGGATCAACTACCAGCACCTAAAAGGTGGCCCATCTCCAGTTCCAGGGGATCAGACAGAAAGACAGACAGACAGTGATAAGGATGGCAGGCCTGCCTGGTCTTTCTTTCTTTCTTATCCTTTTTTAAAAAAAATGTTCGTTTATTTATTTATTTATTTATTTATTTATTTATTTATTTATTTATTATTAGATATAAGTACACTGTAGCTGTTCAGACACTCCAGAAGAGGGTGTCAGATTCTGGAGAATCTAAATCCCTCTTATGGTCTGCATATGATGTACATAAACACAGCCTCACATATACTTCTAAATATTTATAGAAGGGTGGGGCCACTCTAAAAGCTCAACAATTAACAGCATTGTCTCCTCTTCCAGAGTACCTGGGATCAACTACCAGCAACTATATGGTGGCCCATCTCCAGTTCCAGGGGATCAGACAGACAGACATACAGACAGTGATAAGGATGGCAGGCCTGCCTGGTCTTTCTTTCTTTCTTATCCTTTTTAAAAAAATGTTTATTTATATATTTATTTATATATTTATTAGATATATGTACAATGTAGCTGCTTTCAGACACTCCAGTAGAGGGTGTCAGATTCTGGAGAATCTAAATTCCTCTTATGGTCTGCATATGATGTACATAAACACAGCCTCGCATATACTTCTAAAAATTTAAAGATGTGTGGGGCCACTGAGAGGGCTCAACAATTAACAGCATTGTCTCCTCTTTCAGAGAACCTGGGATAAACTACCAGCACCTTATTGTGGCCCATCTCCAGTTCCAGTGGATCAGACAGACAGACAGACAGATAGAGAGACAGAGATAAGAATGGCAGGCCTGCCTGGTATTTCTTTATTTCTTATACTTTTTAAAAAATGTTAATTTATTTATTTATTTATTTATTTATTTATGTATTTATTAGATATAAGTACACTGTAGCCGTCTTCAGACACTCCAGAAGAGGGTGTCAGATTCTAGAGAATCTAAATCCCTCTTATGGTCTGAATATGATGTACATAAACACAGCCTCACATATACTTCTAAAAATTATAAATAGGTGGGGCCACTGAAAGGACTCAACAATTAACAGCATTGTCTCCTCTTCCAGAGAAACTGGGATCAACTACCAGCACCTAAAAGGTGGCCCATCTCCAGTTCCAGGGGATCAGACAGACAGAGAGACAGACAGTGATAAGGATTTCAGGCCTGCCTGGTCTTTCTTTCTTTCTTATCCTTTTTTTAAAAAAATGTTTGTTTATTTATTTATTTATTTATTTATTTATTTATTTATTTATTATTAGATATAAGTACACTGTAGCTGTTCAGACACTCCAGAAGAGGGTGTCAGATTCAGGAGAATCTAAATCCCTCTTATGGTCTGCATATGATGTACATAAACACAGCCTCACATATACTTCTAAAAATTTAAAGAAGGCAGGGGCCACTCTAAAAGCTCAACAATTAACAGCATTGTCTCCTCTTCCAGAGGACCTGGGATCAACTACCAGCAACTATATGGTGGCCCATCTCCAGTTCCAGGGGATCAGACAGACAGACATACAGACAGTGATAAGGATGGCAGGCCTGCCTGGTCTTTCTTTCTTTCTTATCCTTTTTAAAAAATGTTTATTTATATATTTATTTATGTATTTATTAGATATAAGTACACCGTAGCTGTCTATAGACACTCCAGAAGAGGGTGTCAGATTCTGGAGAATCTAAATCCCTTTTATGGTCTGCATATGATGTACATAAACACATCCTCACATATACTTCTAAAAATTTAAAGCTGTGTGTGGCCACTGAAAGGGCTCAACAATTAACAGCATTGTCTCCTCTTTCAGAGAACCTGGGATAAACTACCAGCACCTTATGGTGGCCCATCTCCAGTTCCAGTGGATCAGACAGACAGACAGACAGAGAGACAGAGATATGGATGGCAGGCCTGACTGGTCTTTCTTTATTTCTTATACTTTTTAAAAAATGTTTATTTATTCATTTATTTATTTATTTATGTATTTATTAGATATAAGTACACTGTAGCCGTCTTCAGACACTCCAGAAGATGGTGTCAGATTCTGGAGAATCTAAATCCCTCTTATGGTCTGAATATGATGTACATAAACACAGCCTCACATATACTTGTAAAAATTAAAAATGGGTGGGGCCACTGAAAGGGCTCAACAATTAACAGCATTGTCTCCTCTTCCAGAGAAACTGGGATCAACTACCAGCACCTACAAGGTGGCCCATCTCCAGTTCCAGGGGATCAGACAGACAGACAGACAGACAGAGATAAGTATGGCAGGCCTGCCTTGTCTTTCTTTCTTCCTTATCCTTTTAAAATAATGTTTATATATTTATTTATTTATTTATATATGTATGTATTCATTAGATATAAGTACACTGTAGTTGTCTTCAGACAATCCAGAAGAGGGTGTCAGATACTGGAGAATCTAAATCCCTCTTCTGGTCTGCATATGATGTACATAAACACAGCCTAACATATACTTCTAAAAATTTAAAGATAGGTGGAGCCACTGAAAGGGCTCAACAATTAATAGCATTGTCTCCTCTTCCAGAGAACCTGGGATCAACTAACAGCAACTATATGGTGGCCCATCTACAGTTCCAAGGGATCAGACAGTCTGACAGACTGACAGACTGACAGAGATTAGGATGGCAGGCCTGCCTGGTCTTTCTTTCTTTCTTATCCTTTTTAAAAAATGTTTATTTATTTATGTATTTATTAGATATAAGTACACTGTAGCTGTCTTCAGACACTCCAGAAGAGGGTGTCAGATTCTGGAGAATCTAAATCCCTCTTATGGTCTGCATATGATGTACATAAACACAGCCTCACATATACTTCTAAAAATTTAAAGATGGGTAGGGCCACTGATAGGGCTCAACAATTAAGAGCATTGTCTCCTCTTCCAGAGAACCTTGGATCAACTACCAGCAACTATATGGTGGCCCATCTCCAGTTCCCGGGGATCAGATAGACAGACAGAGAGACAGGCAGAGATATGGATGGCAGGCCTACCTGGTCTTTCTTTCTTTCTTATCATTTTTAAAAAATGTTTATTTATTTATTTATTTATTTATCTATTTATTTATTAGATATAAGTACACTGTAGCTGCCTTCAGATACTACAGAAGAGGGTGTCAGATTCTGGAGAATCTAAATCCCTCTTATGGTCTGCATATGATGTACATAAACACAGCCTCACATATACTACTAAATATTTAAAGATGGGTAGGACCACTTATAGGGCTCAACAATTAACAGCATTGTCTCCTCTTCCAGAGAACCTGGGATCAACTACCAGCAACTTTATGGTAGCCCAACTCCAGTTCCAGGGGATCAGACAGACAGACAGACAGACAGAGATAAGGATGGCAGGCCTGCCTGGTCTTACTTTCTTTCTTATCATTTTTAAAAAATGTTTATTTATTTATTTATTTATTTATTTATTTATTTATTTATTATAAGTACACTGTAGCTGTCTTCAGTCACTCCAGTAGAGGGTGTCAGATTCTGGAGAATCTAAATCCTCTTATAATCTGAATATGATGTACATAAACACAGCCTCACATAAACTTCTAAATATTTAAAGAAGTGTGGGGCCACTGAAAGGTCTCAACAATTAACCGAATTGTCTCCTCTTCCAGAGAACCTTGGATCAACTACCAGCACAATATGGTGGCCCATCTCCAGTTCCAGGGGATCAGATAGACAGACAGACAGACAGACAGAGATATGGATGGCAGGCCTGTCTGGTCTTTCTTTCTTTCTTATACTTTTTAAAAAATGTTTATTTATTTATTTATTTATTTATCTATTTATTTATTAGATATAAGTACACTGTAGCTGTCTTCAGACACTCCAGAAGAGGGTGTCAGATTCTGGAGAATCTAAATCCCTCTTATGGCCTGCATATGATGTACATAAACACAGCCTCACATATATCTCTAAATATTTAAAGATGGGTGGCGCCACTGAACGGGCTCAAAAATTAACAGCATTGTCTCCTCTTCCAGAGTACCTGGGATCAACTACCAGCAACTATATGGTGGCCCATCTCCAGTTCCAGGGGATCAGACAGACAGACATACAGACAGTCATAAGGATGGCAGGCCTGCCTGTTCTTTCTTTCTTTCTTATCCTTTTTAAAAAAATGTTTATTTATATATTTATTTATGTATTTATTAGATATACGTACACTGTAGCTGTCTTCAGACACTCCAGAAGAGGGTGTCAGATTCTGGAGAATCTAAATCCCTCTTATGGTCTGCATATGATGTACATAAACACAGCCTCACATATACTTCTAAAAATTTAAAGATGTGTGGGGCCACTGAGAGGGCTCAACAATTAACAGCATTGTCTCCTCTTTCAGAGAACCTGGGATAAACTACCAGCACCTTATGGTGGCCCATCTCCAGTTTCAGTTGAGCAGACAGACAGACAGACAGAGAGACAGAGATAAGGATGGCAGGCCTGCCTGGTCTTTCTTTATTTCTTATACTTTTTAAAAAATGTTTATTTATTTATTTATTTATTTATTTATTTATTTATGTATTTATTAGATATAAGTACACTGTAGCTGTCTTCAGACACTCCAGAATAGGGTGTCAGATTCTGGAGAATCTAAATCCCTCTTATGGTCTGCATATGATGTACATAAATACAGCCTCACATATACTTCTAAATATTTAAAGATGGGTAGGGCCACTGATAGGGCTCAACAATTAACAGCATTGTCTCCTCTTCCAGAGAACCTGGGATCAACTACCAGCAACTTTATGGTAGCCCAAGTCCAGTTCCAGGGGATCAGACAGACAGACAGACAGACAGAGATAAGGATGGCAGGCCTGCCTGGTCTTTCTTTCTTTCTTATCCTTTTTAAAATATATATATTTATTTATTTATTTATTTTTATGTATTTCTTAGATATAAGTACACTGTAGCTTTCTTTAGACACTCCAGAGGAGGGTGTCAGATTCTGGAGAATGAAAATCCCTCTTATGGTCTTCATAGGATGTACATAAACACAGCCTCACATATACTGAGCTGAGGTGTCACAGGCCAACTGCTGGAATTTCTGAGTACCACCTAGATTGAGAAAAGCTATGCTGTGGTTGCTTAATTTATGTATTTTATTATTTCTATTTGTTGTTTTGTTTTGTTTTATTTGTTTTTAGAGAAGTCCTCAGTCTGTAGCTCTGGCTGACCCAGGACTGCCTACTTGTGTTAATTAGGGTTTCACAGCTGAGAACAGACACCAAGAGCAAGGTAAGGCTTAGAAAACTCTACATTCAGTGGTGGCTCAAGCTCTTAATGAGAGCACTCTGTAGGCAGAGGCAGTCAGTTTCTGAGTTCGAGGCCACCCTGGTGAAAGACAGGGCTAGGGTAGGGGCTAGGGTGAGGAAAGAAAGAAAGAAAAGAAACAAAGAAAGAAGAATAAAAAGTTTTTATAAATGTTTTATAAAAAGTGTTAAAGTTTTTAAAAATTAAAAAAAAAAAATACCAGATCACCATCACACAGCATTGGCTGTCTTCAGGTGTATCCTTTCAGCCTCCAAAACAAAAAACAATGGCTGGCTGTCTTCAGGTATATCCTATTCTCGAGTCTTATTTCCAACATTAGAGCTGGACTGAGCTGCCTCATTATGTAATTGCAAACCTTCCTTGGTTTGTCTTTTCCATTTCTAAGACTAACAGGCCTTTTTCTATTTATTGAATATGCTCATGACTGTCCTTTAGATATAGTAAATATAACTGTTGCTTATAAAACTTGTTTTCTAGGAATTTTTAAAGGGCAATGGCAGAGTTTATTTATAAAAAAATAGTTTGCATTTATTTATTTGTGTGAGTGATGAAGCTCAGGTCTTCAAACTCGTCAGGAGGTATGATTACCTCCCCTCTCTCTCAACCCCTCTCTCTCCTCTCTCAATGATTGTGTAAGAATGTTTTGCATGTGTATGCTGTGCCCACAGACTCCAGAACAGAGTATTAGATCCCCTGGAACTGGAGATGGGCCACCATATATAATACTGGTAATTGAGCCCAGGTTCTCTGGAAGAGGAGACAATGCTCTTAATTGTTGAGCCCTCTCTGTAGCCACATCTTTCTTTCTTTTTTTTTTTTTGAGTATATGTGAGGCTGTGTTTATATACATCATATGCAGACAATAAGAATGATTTAGATTCTTCAGAATCTGACACCCTCTTCTGGACTGTCTGAAGATAGCTACAGCATACTTAAATATAATAAATAAATAAATCTTTAAAAAGAAAAGGAAAAGTAAAAAAGAAAGAACAGGCCTGCCATATGCATGTTCATAGAGGAAAATGAAGAGACCCCAATCTAACCTCAGCAGGGTGCTTCCTTCTGGATGGTAGCTCACAGTTTCATCCCAGCAAGACAGGCAAATCACTGAGTTCAAGGACAGTAAGGTTCAGGACAGCCAAGGTTAGGAAGGAAAAGGGTCTATGTTGAGAATACAAACCAACAAAACAACAACTAGGAAAAAGAAGTGACAGTGTAACTTGGGGTAGGGTACCAACAAGAGAAAGCTTTCTGTTACCACTTACAAACACCAGTAGACTTGCACCCTTCTGCCCAGGTCCCTGCCTTCCTTTCTAGGAATTCTAAGGATGCCAGGGGGTGGGGGAATCCAGATTAACTTTTTAAAAACAAAGACTTGGTCTTTGATGTCTATAGGAAGCCCTTCTCAGTGCCTTTAACTACCACTGAACTTTCAGGGCTGTGACTCAACTGTAACAAGGAACAGAGCTAAGAACCTGCAGCCTTTGAAAACAACTATTTTTTTAAAGTGGGGGACACAAATCAGCAGTAGAACCCCTCAGGTTCAGCCATAATACTTGTTAGGGAAAGAGCCTCAATGTCCGGAGCTGAGGTCTCATGGGTGAACTGCTTCAAGCTCTGAGTATCATTGAAAGAAAGAAAAGATATCATGTGGTTG
Organism: Mus caroli; assembly: GCF_978045245.1. Lineage (NCBI taxonomy): Eukaryota > Metazoa > Chordata > Mammalia > Rodentia > Muridae > Mus > Mus caroli. Next base: position 212,305 of record NW_028227281.1, on the reverse strand, counting down.
CTTAATTTATTTATTTTATTATTTCTATTTTTTGTTTTCTTTTGTTTTGTTTTAGAAAAGGCCTCAGTCTGTAGCTGTGGCTGACCTAGGACAGACTGCATGTGTTAATTAGGGTTTCACAGCTGAGAAACAGACCATACCTATGTAAGACTTAGAAAACCAAACAGTCAGTGGTGGCTCGAGCTCTTAATGAGAGCACTCTGGAGGCAGAGGCAGTCAGTTTCTGAGTTCGAGGGCAGCCTGTTTGAAGACAGGGATAGGCAGGGCTAGGCAAGGCAGGGCTGGGCTAGGCTAGGCTAGGCAAGGGGCTGGGCTAGTCAAGGCAAGGGACTAGGCTAGGCTACTCAAGGGGCTAGGCAAGACAGACAGACAGAGGGAAAGTCAGACAAGGATGGCAGGCCTGCCTGGTTTTTCTTTCTTTCTTATCCCTTTAAAAAATGTTTATTTATTTATTTATTTATTTATTTATTTATTTATTTATTTATGTATTTATTAGATATAAGTACACTGTAGCTGTCTTCAGACACTCCAGAAGAGGGTGTCAGATTCTGGAGAATCTATATCCCTCTTATGGTCTGCATATAATGTACATAAACACAGCCTCACATTTACTTCTAAAAATTTGAAGATGTGTGGGGCCAATGAAAGGGATCAACAATTAACAACATTGTCTCCTCTTATAGAGAACCTGGGATCAACTACCAGCAACTATATGGTGGCCCATCTCCAGTTCCAGGGGATCAGACAGACAGACAGACATACAGACAGATAGAGTTAAGAATGGCAGGCCTACCTGGTCTTTCATTCTTTCTTATCCTTTTTAAAAAATGTTTATTAATTTAAGTATGTATTTATTAGATTTAAGTACATTGTAGCTGTCTTCAAACACTCCCGAAGAGGGTGTCAGATTCTGGAGAATCTATATCCCTCTTATGGTCTGCATATGATGTACATGAACACAGCCTCACATATACTTCTAAAAATTTAAAGATGGGTGGGGCCACTGAAAGTGCTCAACAATTAACAGCACTGACTCATCTTCCAGAGAACCTGGGATTGAAAGAAGAAAAGCTGAACTCTCCATGAACTCTCCAACTCAGAGTTCTCTTACCCCTCCCATCTAGAGGTTGTTCCCGGAACACACCTTAACTTTTTACCTCAGAGTACATTCTTGAACTCTTCACCCCAGAGTCCGACACCTCACAAGTGAGAACCGTTCCAGGAGCATTTCTGAGATAAGGGTCTCCTGGAGCGAACTCAGTCCAACCCCTCCTAACTGAAGACTGTTCCAAGAACATTTTTGAGATAGGGGCCTCCTGGTACTACCCCAGAATGTTCCAATAGATCGAGTACATTGCCAAAATATAGGACACGACCCCTTGGTTATGTAAAGCTCCTTGGCAGAACACCTTGGTGACGTAAAACTTGTACTTTTCTCCTTACCCTTCTCCTATAAAAGCCTGTGACAAGTCTGGGCCAATTGCCGAATCTCCTCTGCACCTTGCTGGCTGCATGAGTTTCGACCCCAGATATCTGGTATATGTGCTTTTTGTGTGCTTTCTTGTCGTTGCTGTATTAAATCTTACTCTCTATACATCTTAAGTTCGGTCTCAGTGTCTTCTTGGGTGCGCGGCTGACCCGAGGCTTGAGTAAGTGCCTCCCTTTGGGAGTCCTGGAGTCTTTCATTTGGTGCGTTGGCCGGGAATCAGCGCGACCACCCAGAAGTCCTGGACCCACTCAGAAGTAAGATTTACTGTTCTGTTTGGTCTGGTGTCTGTGTTCTGTTTCTGGAGACCAGGAGAGTCTCAATCTGTGGGCCTTGGAGAGGCCATCTGAATCTGTATCTGGTGCGATCGCAGTTCTGGTTTTGCGTGACGCTCTGTGCTCAGTAAGAGCACCAGAGACCGTGCTCCGGGAGCTGGAGACCAGGCAGGTCTCAATAGAGAGCGCGGGGTGGGTAGAGATAGACGTGTCTGGTGCCCACCGTCCGATCGCCCTGGGGGACGCCCCAGGAAGACAAGGGGAGGGCCAAGGACGCTTGGCGGACCCCTCTGAAGGCCGAGAGACCATCACTTTGGTGGAAGGTCTAAGCCGGCCGGCCTTGGAAAGGCCATCTGATTCTGTAAGTTGCCTGTGGGCGACGCGAGGTCGCCGCCGTTTTTGGTTTTTTCTTTTTGTCTCAAGTCTTGTGTCTGCTCTTGTTGTGTTTGCTATTATTCTAGAAATGGGACAATCTGCTGGGTGTGTAAGTGTGGAACTGCTGCATTTGTGTATTCTGAGATTGTGGGTTTATTCTGGCAGTGGCTGTGAGAGGACGGCTGTCTATGGCCTCACAGTCTGCACCCCAAAAAGATGTTTCAAGGGAGACCCTGGAAGGAGTGCCCAGGGTACAGAACAGTCAAAAAGACCTGGCTGTTGCCTGGCAGAGTGAAGGAGAGAGAGAGAGTGTTCTCTCTGCCAGAGCGGGAGTGGATGTGGAATCCCACCCCTATCAGGAAAAAGAGTCAATGTGGAATCCGACCCCGTCAGAAAGTGGCGTTTGGCTGGTTGTGTTTTGGTCACGTGACAGACTGTGTGTGTGTGTGTGTGTGTGTGTTAACCCTTTGCCGACTGTAGACTTGGACTGACGTCAGGACAGAATTTGTCAGCAATGGTTTTAAAAAAAGGAAAAAAAGAGAAAAAAAAACCACCAGGCCGGTCCTCCCCAGGCTGCTCAAAAGAGCTCTGAAATCCAGAGCTGCAGCAGTGGTGCTGAGGTTCTGAGTTCTGCAGACACAGCAGCAACGGAGGCTGTCTGTGCCCTGCGAGTGAGTTGTAAAATGCTGATAGTAAGTGCGGCGGCCTGTCAGACCCGCCTGGCGCCCCGGAATAGCCGTGAAGCCTGCCACAGCTGGGGAGGGGCCAACTGTGGCCGCCGTCCCTCCTTTGGCTTCCCCCTGGAGTCTGCCCGCACTCCCTTGTGTCTGCGCGCCCGCCGTGGGGCACACAGAGAAGTTCCCCCGCCCTGCCGCGCAGGCGCCTTGCGTTTCCAAAGCTCGGGAGGCCGCCGTTGCCTCTGGCCAAGAGAGCTCCGTGGATGCCTGTGTGTGGGGTGGCGGACGCCGCCGCCTCCGGGGGCTCAAGCCATGCCGGAAAACAAGTGGTTAAATTCCCCCTCCCTGCCAGTGTTTGTTTGCCACTCCCACATTTCGCCGTGGCGCGGCGGAGACTCGGCGCTTGGCTCCTCCCTGTCCATTCGCCGTTACTGAGAAAATCCTGGTTAGTTTCTTTCCCTCCGCTGACTAGTATGCTTGAGTTCAGCGGGTTGCCGCGTCTGATCTGAGGACGCCACAAGGTTCCCTGGTTGCTTCTCATTTCCCTGTCCCCTGTATCCTGTCTCTTGTTAACTGTTAACAGAAAAAATTGTGTTCATTTTGAGATATCAGTGTGCAGCCAGATGTAAGAGCTGCACCCCCTTCTCTGCCCCGTGTGTTTTCTCTTCTCAGGCATCGCCCTGAGCTGCTAGCAGTGAATCTGTTTTAAGCTCCGGTGAGGGAGATATACAAGGTAAGGAGCACCTACGAGTCTAACTGCCAGGCTCTGATGAAGGATAGAGGTCTGCAAAGAAGAACTGAGAGCAAAGCTTCAGCAGACTCAAAAGAAATAGGTTAACAGTAAAAAGAGGTAAACTATGAAAAAAGTTAAGTGACAGAATATAGATGTAATAATTAGATAACATTCAAAGTAAGCAAAGACAAGAAAGAGATATATATAGATAGAAAGAGAGACATTATATGAGATCTCCATTGCAGTTAAGAAATAGGAGCAAAGAGAGATAAATGACAAAGACTAGAACCGAGCAAAGTGACACTTGCTAATAATACTAGCACTTAGAGATGATCTGTAAGAAATAAGGAGCCAGAAAATTTTCTAAAAAAGATAAGAGAAATGAAATGCTGGTCACAAACGTCAGGGAAACTAGAAAACTTAGTACCTGGCAACAAGAAAAAAGAAAGCTTTTGGCTAAAGATCAGAGTGTTTGCTGTTGAAAAAGAAGAGCACTGGGTGAGAGACTGTCCTAACAAAAAGAAGAGGAGCCCCCCCCCCCCTCAAGACAAAACCCTTCACCTGTTCGTGGCTATAAGTAAAGAGACTGGTGGCCTACCTGTTGATGCAGCTAAAAAGAGACTGTGTTTTCATATTCCTCCACTGACCAATGCAAAGCAAGTTTAAAAGGTCCCTGGACACTACAGGTCTTTGCAAACTGTGGATTCCAGGTTTTGCTGCATTAAAAAGATAAACAGCCCTTCGTATAAGAAATAAAGAACAACCTTGGATGGCCTTAGATGCTATTGAGACTGCCCTAATGTTGTCCCCAACTTTGGGACTCCTAAATGTGACTGAGAACAAAAGTATTGCCAAAGAGGTTCTTACTCAGAAATTGGGACCCTAAAAGACCAGTGGCACTTGGAAAAATTAGACCTGGTGACTGAGGGATGGCCTGCTTGTCTGCACATAATGGCTTTTGGTCAGGGACACATGATCCAATTGTTTCCCTGACTGATGGACACATTATTAGAGCTTTTTGTTGACAGAACAAGTGACCTTCACTTCCCCTGCTAACCTGCTGAGTCTTCACCTACTCATCACTGCTCTGACATTCTAGCAGAAGGAACTTTGGCTCAGAAGGCTGAACTCCTGGCGCTAACCCAAGCCCTGCGGTTGGCTGAAGGCAGAGACATCAAAGACAAAGAAGAAATTCTGGCCCTCCTAGAAGCTCCTGAATGAACTGGGTGAGTTGGGGTATCGGGTATCGGCTAAGAAAGCTCAGTTACCGAGGTGCCAAAACGACGGAAAGCGGTGGCTCACCGAAGCCAAGAAAAAAGACTGTGATGCTGATCCCAACCCCCACCACCCCGCGCCAAGTACGTGAGTTTCTGGGGACGGTGGGCTTTTGCAGACTCTGGACTAAAGAAAAAGTCCCATTCACCTGGACTGAGAAACACCAAAAAGCCTTTGACAGCATAAAGGCAGCCCTGCTTGCAGCCCCCGCTCTGGCTTTGCCAGATTTGACTAAGCCTTTTACCTTATATGTTGATGAGCTGCAATGGCCCTGCTTGTTAAAGACCCTGACAAGCTTACCCTGGGTCAGCATGTGACTATACCCACTACCAGAATTTGTTGCTGAATGATTGAGTAACTTTTGCTCCACCTGCCATCCTCAATCCTGCCACCTCCCCTTGGCGGATGACTCCACTCCTGTACATCAATGTGCTGATGAAACTGGAACAAGGAGAGATCTGACTGATCAGCCTTGGTGTGCCTGCCTGGTACACGGATGGCAGCAGCTTTGTCACAGGAGCAGCAGTAGCAGATGGAAAGCAGCTCATATCCATGGGGCCACCTACCAACAGAGGGGGCTACTTACCTCAGCAGGTAAAGATCAAATCAGCCTTGGCCTGAAAGTTTAAACTGGTACACGGATGGCAGTGGCCTCATGGTTAAAGGTAAGCGGAAGGCGGGGACAGCAGTGCAGCAGTGGACAAAAAGCAGGTGATCTAGGCCAGCAGCCTCCCTAAAGGGACTTCAGCCCAGAAAGCTGAACTTGTGGTTTTGATACAAGCTTTATAAATGACACTGACAGCAGGTATGCTTTTGCCACTGTATGGAACAATACAAACAAAGAAAGCTGTTGACATTTGCAGAAGACGTTCTCAATATGGATAAATGAGACTGCTCACATAGTCATCAAGAAGATTATTAAAGAAAATTTTTCCAAGGTTCAGAGTGCCAAAGGCAATAGTGTCAGATAATGGCCCTGCTTTGTTGCCCAGGTAAGTCAGGGTGTGGCCAAGCATTTAGAGGTCAAATAAAAATTACATTGTGTGTATAGACCTCAGAGCTCAGGATAGATAAAAATTAGTCTAAAACTCTAAGACAGACCTTGATAAAATTAATCGTGGAGACTGGCATGGACTTGGTGTTCCTTCCCTATGCCCTATTTCTTGATTCAGTTTTACTCTGTTTAAGATCCTTTATGAGACTCCTATGCCCATCACTGTCTTAACCTATGTTGTTAAACTAGCTATTGAGACTGACGGTAAAGACTGGGTGACCCTCCTTCCCTTGTGCTTCTCAGAGTCCGAAACACACCTGGACGTTTCGGTCTTACTTCTTATGAAATTCTACATGGGGGACCGCCCCCCCTTGACTAAGTCTAGCAGGATATTGGATCCCTGTGTTGACTCTTTCTACACCCTGCTCTGTTGCCCAGCTCCAGCAAACAGACCCAACGACTAAAAAGAAAAAGATGGGGAGCCCCGAGGATGACCTAATTGGAATCCCATTCCCAGATCACAGCAGCGAGCTCCTGAGCTGCCTAAACGAGCAGCGCCAGCTGGGTCATCTGTGCGACCTCACCATCAGGACACAGGGTTTTGAGTACCAAACCCACAGGGCTGTGCTGGCTGCCTGTAGCCACTACTTCAAGAGGCTCTTTACAGAAGAGAGAGAGAGAACAGTAATAAAAACAGAGAGTGTTGAAACGGCTTCTGGGGGAGCAAAAGCCAGTGTGTGTGAGCTGAACTTTGTAGGGCCGGAGGCCCTAAGTGCCCTGCTCGAGTTTGCTTACACAGCCACACTGACCACCAGCAACGCCAATGTGCCGGCTGTACTCCAAGCTGCTCGGCTACTGGAAATCCCATGTGTCGTCACTACTTGCTTGGAGATTTTGCAAGGCAGTGGACTGGAAGCCCCCAGCCCAGATAAAGATGACTGTGAGCGAGCCCGACAGTACCTGGAGGCTTTTGCCACTGCCACCCCCACAGCCTCAACCTCAAAAATGCTCAACCCACCAGGCTACGGGCTGGCCCAGAGTAACGAACCTCCACTATCATCAGAAGAGCTGGGCTCAGATGAAGATCTCATTGACCCTGACCTGAGGGCTTACCTAAGTTCGCTGCACCAGGATGCCCTGACACCAGGCCTAAATGACCAAAACAAGCTAGTGCCTAAACGCCTTTCACAGATGCCCCAAGAGTGCCCAGTCTGTCACAAGATAATCCACGGGGCAGGCAAACTGCCTCGGCACATAAGGACCCACAATGGTGAAAAGCCTTTTGCCTGTGAGGTCTGCGGTATCCGCTTCACCAGGAATGATAAGCTGAAGATCCACATGCGAGAGCACACAGGAGAGCGACCCTACTCATGCCCCCACTGTCCAGCCCGCTTCCTGCATAACTACGACCTCAAAAACCATATGCATCTGCACACAGGGGGCCGGCTCTATGAATGCCACCTGTGCCACAAGGCCTACGCTAAGGAAGGCCATCTACAGCGCCATCTAAAAAATCAGAACTACCACAAAAATAATGTGGCCATCTCATCCCCTGCTGGACACGACCTCCCCAATGGCCACATAGACTAAGAGCTTTCTTAAGTTTTAGAACTAATCCTAATATGACTCAATCCTGTTGGTTATGTACAGCTATGGATGTTGATCTTAGAACTATAAAACGGTCTATTTTTGACTTCCCTGTCCAAAGTGATGTTACAAAACAGAAAGAGATTGGACTCTGTGGAGGGGGATAAATGCAGGACTCGCTCTAAGATTAGAGCTATTCACTAAAAGAAGGGGGGAATGAAAGAAGAAAAGCTGAACTCTCCATGAACTCTCCAACTCAGAGTTCTCTTACCCCTCCCATCTAGAGGTTGTTCCCGGAACACACCTGAACTTTTTACCTCAGAGTACATTCTTGAACTCTTCACCCCAGAGTCCGACCCCTCCCAAGTGAGAACGGTTCCAGGAGCATTTCTGAGATAAGGGTCTCCTGGAGCGAACTCAGTCCAACCCCTCCTAACTGAAGACTGTTCCAAGAACATTTTTGAGATAGGGGCCTCCTGGTACTACCCCAGAATGTTCCAATAGATCGAGTACATTGCCAAAATATAGGACACGACCCCTTGGTTATGTAAAGCTCCTTGGCAGAACACCTTGGTGACGTAAAACTTGTACTTTTCTCCTTACCCTTCTCCTATAAAAGCCTGTGACAAGTCTGGGCCAATTGCCGAATCTCCTCTGCACCTTGCTGGCTGCATGAGTTTCGACCCCAGATATCTGGTATATGTGCTTTTTGTGTGCTTTCTTGTCGTTGCTGTATTAAATCTTACTCTCTATACATCTTAAGTTCGGTCTCAGTGTCTTCTTGGGTGCGCGGCTGACCCGAGGCTTGAGTAAGTGCCTCCCTTTGGGAGTCATGGAGTCTTTCACTACCAGCAACAAAATGGTGGCCCATCTCCAGTTCCAGGAGATCAGACAGACAGACAAACAGAGAGACAGACAGACAGACAAAGATAAGGATGGCAGCCCTGCCTGGTCTTTCTTTCTTTCTTATCCTTTTTAAAAAATGTTTATTTATTTATTTATTTATTTATTAGATATAAGTACACTGTAGTTATCTTCAGATACTCCAAAAGAGGGTGTCAGATTCTGGAGAATCTAAATCCCTCTTATGGTCTGCATATGATGTACATAAACACAGCCTCACATATACTTCTAAAAATTTAAAGATGGGTGGGGCCACAGAAAGGGATCAACAATTAACAGCATTGTCTCCTCTTCCAGAGAACCTTGGATATACTACCAGCAACTATATGGTGGCCCATCTCCAGTTCCAGGGTATCAGACAGACAGACAGACAGACAGAGATAAGAATGGAGGCCTGCCTGGTCTTTCTTTCTTTCTTATACTTTTAAAAAAAAATGTTTATTTATTTATTTATTTATTTATTACATATAAGTACACTGTAGCTGTCTTCAGACACTCCAGAAGAGGGTGCCAGATTCTGGAGAATCTAAATCCCTCTTATGGTCTGCATATGATGTACATAAACACAGCCTCACATATACTTCTAAAAATTTAAATATGTGTGGGGGCACTGAAAGGGCTCAAAAATTAACAGCATTGTCTCCTATAACAGAGAACCTGGGATCAACTACCAGCAACTATAAGGTGGCCCATCTCCAGTTCCAGGGGATCAGGCAGACAAAGAGACAGACAGACAAGGGTGGCAGTCCTACCTGGTTTTTCTTTCTTTCTTATCCTTTTTAAAAAATGTTTATTTATTTATTTATGTATTTATAAGATATAAGTACACTGTAGCTGTCTTCAGACACTCCAGAAGAGGGTGTCAGATTCTGGAGAATATAAATCCCTCTTATGGTCTACATATGATGGACATAAACACAGATTCACATACACTTCTAAAAATTTAAGATGGGTGTGGCCACTGAAAGGGCTCAACAATTAACAGCATTGTCTCTTCTTCCAGAAAACCTGGGATCAACTACCAGCAACTATATGGTGGCCCATCTCCAGTTCCAGGGGATCAGACAGACAGACAGACAGACAGAGATAAGGAGGGCAGGCCTGCCTGGTTTTTCTTTCTTTCTTATCCTTTTAAAATAATGTTTATTTATTTATTTATTTATTTATTTATTTATTTATTTATTTATGTATTTATTAGATATATGTACACTGTAGTTGTCTTCAGACACTCCAGAAGAGGGTGTCAGATTCTGGAGAATCTAAATCCCTCTTATGGTCTGCATATGATGTACATAAACACAGCCTAACATATACTTCTAAAAATTTAAAGATAGGTGGAGCCACTGAAAGGGCTGAACAATTAACAGCATTGTCTCTTCTTCCAGAGAACCTGGGATCAACTAACAGCAACTATATAGTGGCCCATCTCCAGTTCCAATGGATCAGACAGACAGACAGACTGACAGAGATAAGGATGGAGGCCTGCCTGGTCTTTCTTTCTTTCTTATACTTTTAAAAAATGTTTATTAATATAAGTATGTATTTATTAGATATAAGTACACTTTAGCTGTCTTCAGACACTCTAGAAGAGGGTGTCATCTTCTGGGTAATCTAAATCCCTCTTATGGTCTGCATATGATGTCCATAAACACAGCCTCACATATACTTCTAAAAATTTAAAGATGTGTGGGGCCACTGAGAGGGCTCAACAATTAACAGCATTGTCTCCTCTTCCAGAGATCCTTGGATGAACTACAAGCAACTATATGGTGGCCCATCTCAAGTTCCAGGGGATAAGACAGACAGACAGACAGACAGAGATAAAGATGGCAAGCCTGCCTGATTTTTCTTTATTTCTTATCCTTTTTAAAAAATGTTCATTTATTTATTTATTTATTCATTTATTTATTTATTTATTTATTTATGTATTTATTAGATATAAGTACACTGTAGCTGTCTTCAGACTCTCCAGAAGAGGGTGTCAGATTCTGGAGAATCAATATCCCTCTTATGGTCTGCATATGATGTACATGAACACAGCCTCACATATACTTCTAAAAATTTAAAGATGGGTGGGGCCACTGAAAGGGCTCAACAATTAACAGCATTGTCTCCTCTACCAGAGAACCTGGGATCAACTACCAGGAACTATATGGTGGCCCATCTCCAGTTCCAGGGGATCAGACAGACAGACAGACATACAGACAGATAGAGTTAAGGATGGAAGGCCTACCTGGTCTTTCATTCTTTCTTATCCTTTTTAAAAAATGTTTATTAATTTAAGTATGTATTTATTAGATATAAGTACACTGTAGCTCTCTTCAAACACTCCCGAAGAGGGTGTCAGATTCTGGAGAATCTATATCCCTCTTATGGTCTGCATATGATGTACATGAACACAGCCTCACATATACTTCTAAAAATTTATAGATGGGTGGGGCCACTGAAAGGGCTCAAGAATTAACAGCACTGACTCCTCTTCCAGAGAACATGGGATCAACTACCAGCATTTATATGGTGGCCCATCTCTAGTTCCAGGGGAACAGACAGACAGACAGACAGACAAGGATGGCAGGCTTGCCTGGTCTCTCTTTCTTTATTATCCTTTTTTAAAAATGTTTATTTGTTTATTTATGAATTTATTAGATATAAGTACACTGTAGCAGTCTTCAGACACTCTAGAAGAGTGTGTCATCTTCTGGAGAATCTAAATCCCTCTTATGGTCTGCATATGATGTACATAAACACAACCTCACATATACTTCTAAAAATGTAAAGATGGGTGAGCCCACTGAAATGACTCAAAAATTAACAGCATTGTCTCTTCTTCCAGAGAACGTGGGATTAACTACCAGCAACTATATGGTGGCCCATTTCAAGTTCCAGGGGATAAGACAGACATACAGACAGACAGAGATAAGGATGGCAGGCCTGCCTGATTTTTCTTTCTTTCTTATCCTTTTTAAAAAAGGTTTATTTATTTATTTATTTATTTATTTATTTATTTATTTATTAGATATAAGTACACTGTAGCTGTCTTCAGGCACTCCAGAAGAGGGTGTCAGATTCTGGAGAATCTATATCCCTCCTATGGTCTGCATATGATGTACATGAACACAGCCTCACATATACTTCTAAAAATTTAAAGATGGGTGGGGCCACTGAAAGGACTCAACAATTAACAGCATTGTCTCCTCTTCCAGAGAACCTGGAATCAACTACCATCAACTATATGGTGACTCATCTCCAGTTCCAGGGTATCTGACAGATAGACAGACAGACAGACAGACAGACAGACATGGTGGCAGGCCTGCCTGGTCTTTCTTTCTTTCTTATACTTTTTAAAAAATGTTTATTTATTTATTTATGTATTTATTAGATATAAGTACACTGAAGCTGTCTTCAGACACTCTAGAAGAGGGTGTCATATTCTGGAGAATCTAAATCCCTCTTATGGTCTGCATATGATGTACATAAACACGGCCTCACATATACTTCTAAAAATTTAAAGATGTGTGGGCCCACTGAAAGGGCTCAACAATTAAAAGCATTGTCTCCTTTTCCAGAGAACCTGGGATCAACTACAAGCAACTCTATGGTGGCCCATCTCCAGTTCCAGAGGATCAGACAGACAGACAGACAGACAGAGATAAGGATGGCAGTCCTGCCTGGTCTTTCTTTCTTTCTTATCCTTTTTAAAAAATGTTTGTTTATTTATTTATTTATTTATTTATTTATTTATTTATTAGATATAAGTACACTGTAGCTATCTTCAGACACTCCAGAAGAGGGTGTCAGATTCTGGAGTATCGATATCCCTCTTATGGTCTGCATATGATGTACATAAACACAGCCTCACATATACTTCTAAAAATTAAAATATGTTTGGGGCCACTTAAAGGTCTCAACAATTAACAGCATTGTCAACTCTACCAGAGATCCTGGGATCAACTACCAGCAACTATATGGTGGCCCATCTCCAGTTCCAGCTGATCAGACAGACAGACAGACAGACAAGGATAATGATGGCAGGCCTACCTGGTCTTTCTTTCTTTCTTATCCTTTTTAAAAAATGTTTATTCATATATTTATGTATTTATTAGATATAAGTACAATGTAGCTATCTTCAAACAATCAAGAAGAGGGTGTCAGATTCTGGAGAATCTAAATCCCTCTTATGGTCTGCATATGATGTACATAAACACAGCCTCAACTTTACTTCTAAAAATTTAAAGATGGGTGGGGCCACTGAAATGGCTCAACAATTAACAGCATTGTCTCCTCTTCCAGAGAGCCTGGGATCAACTTCCAGCAACTATATGGTGGCCCATCTCCAGTTCCAGGGTATCAAACAGACAGACAGACAGACAGAGTTAAGGATGGAGGCCTGCCTGGTCTTTCTTTCTTTCTTATCCTTTTTAAAAATATTTATTTTTTATATATGTATTCATTAGATATAAGTAAACTGTATCTGTTTCAGACACTCCAGAAGAGGTTGTCAGATTCTGGAGAATCTAAATCCCTCTTATGTTCTGAATATGATGTACATAAACACAGCCTCACATATACTTCTAAAAATTAAAAATGGGTGGGGCCACTGAAAGGGCTCAACAATTAATAGCATTGTCTCCTCTTCCAGAGAACCTGGGATCAACTACCAGCACCTACAAGGTGGCCCATCTCCAGTTCCAGGGGATCAGACAGACAGACAGACAGACAGAGATAATGATGGCAGGCCTGCCTGGTCTTTCTTTCTTTCTTATCCTTTTTAAAAAATATTTATTTATTTATTTATTTATTTATTTATTTATTTATTTATTTATTTATTATTAGATATAAGTACACTGTAGCTGTCTTCAGACACTCCAGAGAAGGGTGTCAGATTCTGGAGAATGTAAATCCTTCTTATGGTCTGCATAGGATGTACATAAACACAGCCTCACATATACTGAGCTGAGTTGTCACAGGCCAACTGCTGGAATTTCTGAGTACCACCTAGAGAGAGAAAAGCTATGCTGTGGTTTCTTAATTTATGTATTTTATTATTTCTATTTGTTGTTTTGTTTTGTTTTATTTGTTTTTAGAGAAGTCCTCAGTCTGTAGCTCTGGCTGACCCAGGACTGCCTACTTGTGTTAATTAGGGTTTCACAGCTAAGAACAGACACCAAGAGCAAGGTAAGGCTTAGAAAACCCTACATTCAGTGGTGGCTCAAGCTCTTAATGAGAGCACTCTGTAGGTAGAGGCAGTCAGTTTCTGAGTTCGAGGCCACCCTGGTGAAAGACAGGGCTAGGGTAGGGGCTAGGGTGAGGAAAGAAAGAAAGAAAAAGTTTTTATAAAAGTTTTATAAAAAGTGTTAAAGTTTTTAAAAATTAAAAAAAAAAAAATACCAGATCACCATCACACAGCATTGGCTGTCTTCAGGTGTATCCTTACAGCCTCCAAAACAAAAAACAATGGCTGGCTGTCTTCAGGTGTATCCTATTCTCGAGTCTTATTTCCAACCTTAGAGCTGGGCTGAGCTGCCTCATTATGTAATTTCAAACCTTCCTTGGTTTGTCTTTTCCATTTCTAAGACTAACAGGCCTTTTTCTATTTATTGAATATGCTCATGACTGTCCTTTAGATATAGTAAATATAACTGTTGCTTATAAAACTTGTTTTCTAGGAATTTTTAAAGGGCAATGGCAGAGTTTATTTATAAAAAAATATTTTGCATTTATTTATTTGTGTGAGTGATGAAGCTCAGGTCTTCAAACTCGTCAGGAGGTATGATTACCTCCCCTCTCTCTCAACCCCTCTCTCTCCTCTCTCAATGATTGTGTAAGAATGTTTTGCATGTGTATGCTGTGCCCACAGACTCCAGAACAGAGTATTAGATCCCCTGGAACTGGAGATGGGCCACCATATATAATACTGGTAATTGAGCCCAGGTTCTCTGGAAGAGGAGACAATGCTCTTAATTGTTGAGCCCTCTCTGTAGCCACATCTTTTTTCTTTCTTTTTTTTTTTTGAGTATATGTGAGGCTGTGTTTATATACATCATATGCAGACAATAAGAATGATTTAGATTCTTCAGAATCTGACACCCTCTTCTGGACTGTCTGAAGATAGCTACAGCATACTTAAATATAATAAATAAATAAATCTTTAAAAAGAAAAGGAAAAGTAAAAAAGAAAGATCAGGCCTGCCATATGCATGTTCATAGAGGAAAATGGAAGAGACCCCAATCTAACCTCAGCAGGGTGCTTCCTTCTGGATGGTAGCTCACAGTTTCATCCCAGCAAGACAGGCAAATCACTGAGTTCAAGGACAGTAAGGTTCAGGACAGCCAAGGTTAGGAAGGAAAAGGGTCTATGTTGAGAATACAAACCGACAAAACAACAACTAGGAAAAAGAAGTGACAGTTTAACTTGGGGTAGGGTACCAACAAGAGAAAGCTTTCTGTTACCACTTACAAACACCAGTAGACTTGCACCCTTCTGCCCAGGTCCCTGCCTTCCTTTGTAGGAATTCTAAGGATGCCAGCGGGTGGGGGAATCCAGATTAACTTTTTAAAAACAAAGACTTGGTCTTTGATGTCTATAGGAAGCCCTTCTCAGTGCCTTTAACTACCACTGAACTTTCAGGGCTGTGACTCAACTGTAACAAGGAACAGGGCTAAGAACCTGCAGCCTTTGAAAACAACTATTTTTTTAAAGTGGGGGACCCAAATCAGCAGTAGAACCCCTCAGGTTCAGCCATAATACTTGTTAGGGAAAGAGCCTCAATGTCCGGAGCTGAGGTCTCATGGGTGAACTGCTTCAAGCTCTGAGTATCATTGAAAGAAAGAAAAGATATCATGTGGTTGCTTAATTTATTTATTTTATTATTTCTATTTTTTGTTTTCTTTTGTTTTGTTTTAGAAAAGGCCTCAGTCTGTAGCTATGGCTGACCTAGGACAGACTACACGTGTTAATTAGGGTTTCACAGCTGAGAAACAGACCATACCTATGTAAGACTTAGAAAACACAACAATCATTGGTGGCTCGAGGTCTTAATGAGAGCACTCTGGAGGCAGAGGCAGTCAGTTTTTGAGATCGAGGCCAGCCTGGTTAAAGACAGGGATAGGCAGGGCTAGGCAAGGCAGGGCTAGGCTAGGCTAGGCTAGGCAAGGGGCTGGGCTAGTCAAGGCAAGGGACTAGGCTAGGCTACTCAAGGGGCTAGGCAAGACAGACAGACAGAGAGAAAGACAGACAAGGATGGCAGGCCTGCCTGGTTTTTCTTTCTTTCTTATCCCTTTTAAAAAATGTTTATTTATTTATTTATTTATTTATTTATTTATTTATTTATGTATTTATTAGATATAAGTACACTGTAGCTGTCATCAGACACTCCAGAAGAGGGTGTCAGATTCTGGAGAATCTATATCCCTCTTATGGTCTGCATATGATGTACATAAACACAGCCTCACATTTACTTCTAAAAATTTAAAGATGTGTGGGGCCAATGAAAGGGATCAACAATTAACAACATTGTCTCCTCTTATAGAGAACCTGGGATCAACTACCAGCAACTATATGGTGGCCCATCTCCAGTTCCAGGGGATCAGACAGACAGACAGACATACAGACAGATAGAGTTAAGAATGGCAGGCCTACCTGGTCTTTCATTCTTTCTTATCCTTTTTAAAAAATGTTTATTAATTTAAGTATGTATTTATTAGATTTAAGTACATTGTAGCTGTCTTCAAACACTCCCGAAGAGGGTGTCAGATTCTGGAGAATCTATATCCCTCTTATGGTCTGCATATGATGTACATGAACACAGCCTCACATATACTTCTAAAAATTTAAAGATGGGTAGGGCCACTGATAGGGCTCAACAATTAACCACATTGTCTCCTCTTCCAGAGAACCTGGGATCAACTACCAGCAACTATATGGTAGCCCATCTCCAGTTCCAGGGGATCAGACAGACAGACAGACAGACAGAGATAAGGATGGCAGGCCTGCCTGGTCTTACTTTCTTTCTTATCCTTTTTAAAAAATGTTTATTTATTTATTTATTTATTTATTTATTTATTTATTTATTATATATAAGTACACTGTAGCTGTCTTCAGACACTCCAGTAGAGGGTGTCAGATTCTGGAGAATCTAAATCCTCTTATAATCTGAATATGATGTACTTAAACACAGCTCACATATACTTCTAAATATTTAAAGAAGTGTGGGGCCACTGATAGGGCTCAACAATTAAGAGCATTGTCTCCTCTTCCAGAGAACCTTGGATCAACTACCAGCAACTATATGGTGGCCCATCTCCAGTTCCAGGGGATCAGACAGACAGACAGACAGACAGATAGAGTTAAGGATGGCAGGCCTACCTGGTCTTTCATTCTTTCTTATCCTTTTTAAAAAATGTTTATTAATTTAATTATGTATTTTTTAGATTTAAGTACACTGTAGCTGTCTTCAAACACTACCGAAGAGGGTGTCAGATTCTGGAGAATCTATATCCCTCTTATGGTCTGCATATGATGTACATGAACACAGCCTCACATATACTTCTAAAAATTTAAAGATGGGTGGGGCCACTGAAAGGGCTCAACAATTAACAGCACTGACTCCTCTTCCAGAGAACCTGGGATCAAATACCAGCAATTATATGGTGGCCCATCTCCATTTCCAAAGGATCAGACAGACAGACAGACAAGGATGGCAGGCTTGCCTGGTCTCTCTTTCTTTATTATCCTTTTTTAAAAATGTTCATTTGTTTATTTATGAATTTATTAGATATAAGTACACTGTAGCTGTCTTAAGACACTCCAGAAGAGGGTGTCAGATTCTGGAGAATCTAAATCCCTCTTATGGTCTGCATATTCGGTACATAAACACAGCCTCCCATATACTTCTAAAAATTTAAAGTTGGGTGGGGCCACTGAAAGGGCTCAACAATTAACAGCATTGTCTCCTCTTCCAGAGAACCTGGGATCAACTACAAGCAACTCTATGGTGGCCCATCTACAGGTCCAGAGGATCAGACAGACAGACAGACAGACAGACAGAGATAAGGATGGCAGGCCTGCCTGGTCTTTCTTTCTTTCTTATCTTTTTAAAAAAATGTTTATTTCTTTATTTATGTATTTATTAGATATAAGTACACTGTATCCGTCATAGACACTCCAAAAGACGGTGTCAGATTCTGAAGAATATAAATCCCTCTTTAAGGGTCTGAATATGATGTACATAAACACAGCATCACATTTACTTCTAGAAATTTAAAGATGGGTGGGGCCACTGAAAGGGCTGAACAATTAACAGCATTGTCTCCTCTTCAGAAGACCTGGGATCAACTATCAGCAACAAAATGGTGGCCCATCTCCAGTTCCAGGAGATCAGACAGACAGACAAACAGAGAGACAGACAGACAGACAAAGATAAGGAGGGCAGCCCTGCCTGGTCTTTCTTTCTTTCTTATCCTTTTAAAAAAATGTTTATTTATTTATTTATTTATTTATTTATTTATGTATTTATTAGATATAAGTACACTGTAGCTGTCTTCAGACACTCTAGAAGAGGGTGTCATCTTCTGGAGAATCTAAATCCCTCTTATGGTCTGCATATGATGTACATAAACACAGCCTTACATATACTTCTAAAAATTTAAAGATGGGTGGGCTGAAAGGGCTCAACAATTAACAGCATTGTCTCTTCTTCCAGAGAACGTGGGATCAACTACCAGCAACTATATGGTGGCCCATCTCAAGTTCCAGGGGATAAGACAGACAGACAGACAGACAGAGATAAGGATGGCAGGCCTGCCTGATTTTTCTTTCTTTCTTATCCTTTTAAAAAAATGTTTATTTATTTATTTATTTATTCATTTATTCATTTATTTATTTATTTATGTATTTAAGATATAAGTACACTGTAGCTGTCGTCAGACTCTCCAGAAGACGGTGCAGATTCTGGAGAATCTAAATCCCTCTTATGGTCTGCATATGATTTACATAAACACAGCCTCACATATACTTCTAAAAATTTAAAGAAGGGTGGGGCCACTCTAAAAGCTCAACAATTAACAGAATTGTCTCCTCTTCCAGAGTACCTGGGATCAACTACCAGCAACTATATGGTGGCCCATCTCTAGTTCCAGGGGATCATACAGACAGACATACAGACAGTAATAAGGATGGCAGGCCTGCCTTGTCTTTCTTTCTTTCTTATCCTTTTTAAAAAATGTTTATTTATATATTTATTTATGGATTTATTAGATATTAGTACACTGTAGCTGTCTTCAGACACTCCAGAAGAGGGTGTCAAATTCTGGAATCTAAATCCCTCTTATGGTCTGCATATGATGTACATAAACACAGCCTCACATATACTTCTAAAAATTTAAAGATGTGTGGGGTCACTGAGAGGGCTCAACAATTAACAGCATTGTCTCCTCTTTCAGAGAACCTTGGATCAACTACCAGCAACTATATGGTGGCCCATCTCCAGTTCCAGGGGATCAGACAGACAGACAGACAGACAGAGATAAGGATGGCAGGCCTGCCTGGTCTTACATTCTTTCTTATCCTTTTTCAAAAATGTTTATTTATTTATTTTTTTTTATTTATTTATTTATTTATTTATTTATTTATTATAAGTACACTGTAGCTGTCTTCAGACACTCCAGTATAGGGTGTCAGATTCTGGAGAATCTAAATCCTCTTATAATCTGAATATGATGTACATAAACACAGCCTCACATATACTTCTAAATATTTAAAGAAGTGTGGGGCCACTGAAAGGGCTCAACAATTAACAGCATTGTCTCCTCTTCCAGAGAACCTTGGATATACTACCAGCAACTATATGGTGGCCCATCTCCAGTTCCCGGGGATCAGGTAGACAGACAGACAGACAGACAGAGATATGGATGGCAGGCCTACCTGGTTTTTCTTTCTTTCTTATCCTTTTTAAAAATTTTTATTTATTTATTTATTTATTTATCTAATCATTTATTTGATATAAGTACACTGTAGCTGTCTTCAGACACTCCAGAAGAGGGTGTCAGATTCTGGAGAATCTAAATCCCTCTTATGGTCTGCATATGATGTACATAAACACAGCCTCACATTTACTACTAAATATTTAAAGATGGGTGGCGCCACTGAAAGGGCTCAACAATTAACAGCATTGTCTCCTCTTCCAGAGAACCTGGGATCAACTACCAGCAATTATTCGTGGCCCATCTCCAGTTCCCAGGGATCAGATTGACAGACAGACAGACAGACAGAGATATGGATGGCAGGCCTGCCTGGTCTTTCTTTCTGTCATATCCTTTTTAAAAAATGTTTATTTATTTATTTATTTATTTATTTATTTATTTATTTATTTATTTATTTATTTAGATATAAGTACACTGTAGCTGTTCAGACACTCCAGAAGAGGTTGTCAGATTCTGGAGAATCTAAATCTCTCTTATGGTCTGCATATGATGTACATAAACACAGCCTCACATATACTTCTAAAAATTTAAAGAAGGGTGGGGCCACTCTAAAAGCTCAACAATTAACAGCATTGTCTCCTCTTCCAGAGTACCTGGGATCAACTACCAGCAACTATATGGTGGCCCATCTCCAGTTCCAGGGGATCAGACAGACAGACATACAGACAGTGCTAAGGATGGCAGGCCTGCCTGGTCTTTCTTTCTTTCTTATCCTTTTTAAAAAATGTTTATTTATATATTTATTTATGTATTTATTAGATATAAGTACACTGTAGCTGTCTTCAGACACTCCAGAAGAGGGTGTCAGATTCTGGAGAATCTAAATCCCTCTTAAGGTCTGCATATGATGTACATAAACACAGCCTAACATATACTTCGAAAAATTAAAAGATGTGTGGGGCCACTGAAAGGGCTCAAAAATTAACAGCATTGTCTCCTCTTATAGAGAACCTGGGATCAACTACCAGCACCTTATGGTGGCCCATCTCCAGTTCCAGTGGATCAGACCGACAGACAGACAGAGAGACAGAGATAAGGATGGCAGGCCTGCCTGGTCTTTCTTTATTTCTTATTCGTTTTTAAAAATGTTTATTTATTTATTTATTCATATATGTATTTATTAGATATAAGTACACTGTAGCCGTCTTCAGACACTCCAGAAGAGGGTGACAGATTATAGAGAATCTAAATCCCTCTTATGGTCTGAATATGATGTACATAAACACAGCATCACATATACTTCTAAAAATTAAAAATGAGTGGAGCCACTGAAAGGGCTCAACAATTAACAGCATTGTCTCCTCTTCCAGAGAACCTGGGATCAACTACCAGCAACTATATGGTGGCCCATCTCCAGTTCCAGGGGTTCAGGCAGACAGACAGACAGACAGTAATAAGGATGGCAGGCCTGCCTTGTCTTTCTTTCTTTCTTATCCTTTTTAAAAAAATGTTTATTTATATATTTATTTATGGATTTATTAGATATTAGTACACTGTAGCTGTCTTCAGACACTCCAGAAGAGGGTGTCAAATTCTGGAATCTAAATCCCTCTTATGGTCTGCATATGATGTACATAAACACAGCCTCACATATACTTCTAAAAATTTAAAGATGTGTGGGGTCACTGAGAGGGCTCAACAATTAACAGCATTGTCTCCTCTTTCAGAGAACCTTGGATCAACTACCAGCAACTATATGGTGGCCCATCTCCAGTTCCAGGGGATCAGACAGACAGACAGACAGACAGAGATAAGGATGGCAGGCCTGCCTGGTCTTACATTCTTTCTTATCCTTTTTCAAAAATGTTTATTTATTTATTTATTTTTTATTTATTTATTTATTTATTTATTTATTTATTTATTTATTTATTTATTTATTTATTATAAGTACACTGTAGCTGTCTTCAGACACTCCAGTATAGGGTGTCAGATTCTGGAGAATCTAAATCCTCTTATAATCTGAATATGATGTACATAAACACAGCCTCACATATACTTCTAAATATTTAAAGAAGTGTGGGGCCACTGAAAGGGCTCAACAATTAACAGCATTGTCTCCTCTTCCAGAGAACCTTGGATAAACTACCAGCAACTATATGGTGGCCCATCTCCAGTTCCCGGGGATCAGGTAGACAGACAGACAGACAGACAGACAGACAGAGATATGGATGGCAGGCCTACCTGGTTTTTCTTTCTTTCTTATCCTTTTTAAAAATTTTTATTTATTTATTTATTTATTTATCTATTTATTTATTTGATATAAGTACACTGTAGCTGTCTTCAGACACTCCAGAAGAGGGTGTCAGATTCTGGAGAATCTAAATCCCTCTTATGGTCTGCATATGATGTACATAAACACAGCCTCACATTTACTACTAAATATTTAAAGATGGGTGGCGCCACTGAAAGGGCTCAACAATTAACAGCATTGTCTCCTCTTCCAGAGAACCTGGGATCAACTACCAGCAATTATTCGTGGCCCATCTCCAGTTCCCAGGGATCAGATTGACAGACAGACAGACAGACAGAGATATGGATGGCAGGCCTGCCTGGTCTTTCTTTCTGTCATATCCTTTTTAAAAAATGTTTATTTATTTATTTATTTATTTATTTATTTATTTATTTATTTATTAGATATAAGTACACTGTAGCTGTTCAGACACTCCAGAAGAGGTTGTCAGATTCTGGAGAATCTAAATCTCTCTTATGGTCTGCATATGATGTACATAAACACAGCCTCACATATACTTCTAAAAATTTAAAGAAGGGTGGGGCCACTCTAAAAGCTCAACAATTAACAGCATTGTCTCCTCTTCCAGAGTACCTGGGATCAACTACCAGCAACTATATGGTGGCCCATCTCCAGTTCCAGGGGATCAGACAGACAGACATACAGACAGTGCTAAGGATGGCAGGCCTGCCTGGTCTTTTTTTCTTTCTTATCCTTTTTAAAAAATGTTTATTTATATATTTATTTATGTATTTATTAGATATAAGTACACTGTAGCTGTCTTCAGACACTCCAGAAGAGGGTGTCAGATTCTGGAGAATCTAAATCCCTCTTAAGGTCTGCATATGATGTACATAAACACAGCCTAACATATACTTCGAAAAATTAAAAGATGTGTGGGGCCACTGAAAGGGCTCAAAAATTAACAGCATTGTCTCCTCTTATAGAGAACCTGGGATCAACTACCAGCACCTTATGGTGGCCCATCTCCAGTTCCAGTGGATCAGACCGACAGACAGACAGAGAGACAGAGATAAGGATGGCAGGCCTGCCTGGTCTTTCTTTATTTCTTATTCGTTTTTAAAAATGTTTATTTATTTATTTATTCATATATGTATTTATTAGATATAAGTACACTGTAGCCGTCTTCAGACACTCCAGAAGAGGGTGACAGATTATAGAGAATCAAAATCCCTCTTATGGTCTGAATATGATGTACATAAACACAGCATCACATATACTTCTAAAAATTAAAAATGGGTGGAGCCACTGAAAGGGCTCAACAATTAACAGCATTGTCTCCTCTTCCAGAGAACCTGGGATCAACTACCAGCAACTATATGGTGGCCCATCTCCAGTTCCAGGGGTTCAGGCAGACAGACAGACAGACAGACAGAGATAAGGATGGCAGGCCTCCCTGGTCTTATTTTCTTTCTTATCCTTTTTAAAAAATGTTTATTTATTTATTTATTTATGTATTTATTAGAATTAAGTACACTGTAGCTGTCTTCAGACACTCCAGAAGAGGGTGTCAGATTCTGGAGAATCTAAATCCCTCTTATGGTCTGCATATGATGTACATAAACACAGCCTCACATATACTTCTAAATATTTAAAGATGGGCAGGGCCACTGATAGGGCTCAACAATTAACAGCATTGTCTCCTCTTCCAGAACCCTGGGATCAACTACCAGCAACTTTATGGTAGCCCATCTCCAGTTCCAGGGGATCAGACAGACAGACAGACAGACAGACAGAGATAAGGATGGCAGGCCTGCCTGGTCTTACTTTCTTTCTTATCCTTTTTTAAAAATGTTTATTTATTTATTTATTTATTTATTTATTTATTTTTTTATTTATGTATTTATTTTATATAAGTACAATGTAGTGGTCTTCAGACACTCCAGTATAGGGTGTCAGATTCTGGAGAATCTAAATCCTCTTATAATATGAATATGATATACATAAACACAGCCTCACATATACTTCTAAATATTTAAAGAAGTGTGGGGGCACTGAAAGGGCTCAACAATTAACAGCATTGTCTCCTCTTCCAGAGTACCTGGGATCAACTACCAGCAACTATATGGTGGCCCATCTCCAGTCCAGGGGATCAGACAGAGAGACATACAGACAGTGATAAGGATGGCAGGCCTGCCTGGTCTTTCTTTCTTTCTTATCCTTTTTAAAAAAATGTTTATTTATATATTTATTTATATATTTATTAGATATATGTACACTGTAGCTGCTTACAGACACTCCAGAAGAGGGTGTCAGATTCTGGAGAATCTAAATCCCTCTTATGGTCTGCATATGATGTACATAAACACAGCCTCGCATATACTTCTAAAAATTTAAAGATGTGTGGGGCCACTGAGAGGACTCAACAATTAACAGCATTGTCTCCTCTTTCAGAGAACCTGGGATAAACTACCAGCACCTTATGGTGGCCCTTCTCCAGTTCCAGTGGATCAGACAGACAGACAGACAGACAGAGAGACAGAGATGAGGATGGCAGGCCTGCCTGGTCTTTCTTTATTTCTTATACTTTTTAAAAATTGTTTATTTATTTATTTATTTATTTATTTATTTATTTATGTATTTATTAGATATAAGTACACTGTAGCCGTCTTCAGACACTCCAGAAGAGGGTGTCAGATTCTAGAGAATCTAAATCCCTCTTATGGTCTGAATATGATGTACATAAACACAGCCTCACATATACGTCTAAAAATTATAAATAGGTGGGGCCACTGAAAGGACTCAACAATTAACAGCATTGTCTCCTCTTCCAGAGAACCTGGGATCAACTACAAGTACCTAAAAGGTCGCCCATCTACAGTTCCAGGGGATCAGACAGACAGACAGACAGACAGTGATAAGGATGGCAGGCCTGCCTGGTCTTTCTTTCTTTCTTATCCTTTTTTTAAAAAAATGTTCGTTTATTTATTTATTTATTTATTTATTTATTTATTTATTTATTATTAGATATAAGTACACTGTAGCTGTTCAGACACTCTAGAAGAGGGTGTCAGATTCTGGAGAATATAAATCCCTCTTATGGTCTGCATATGATGTACATAAACACAGCCTCATATATACTTCTAAAAATTTAAAGAAGGGTGGGGCCACTCTAAAAGCTCAACAATTAACAGCATTGTCTCCTCTTCCAGAGTACCTGGGATCAACTACCAGCAACTATATGGTGGCCCATCTCCAGTTCCAGGGGATCAGACAGACAGACATACAGACAATGATAAGGATTGCAGGCCTGCCTGGTCTTTCTTTCTTTCTTATCCTTTTAAAAAAAATGTTTATTTATATATTTATTTATGTATTTATTAGATATATGTACACTGTAGCTGTCTTCAGACACTCCAGAAGAGGGTGTCAGATTCTGGAGAATCTAAATCCCTCTTATGGTCTGCATATTCGGTACATAAACACAGCCTTGCATATACTTCTAAAAATTTAAAGTTGTGTGGGGCCACTGAGAGGGCTCAACAATTAACAGCATTGTCTCCTCTTTCAGAGAACCTGGGATAAACTACCAGCACCTTATGGTGGCCCATCTCCAGTTCCAGGGTATCAGACAGACAGACAGACAGAGAGACAGAGATATGAATGGCAGGCCTGCCTGGTCTTTCTTTATTTCTTATATTTTAAAAAATGTTTATATTTTATTTATTTATTTATTTATTTATTTATTTATTTATGTATTTATTAGATATAAGTACACTGTAGCCGTCTTCAGACACTCCAGAACAGGGTGTCAGATTCTAGAGAATCTAAATCCCTCTTATGGTCTGAATATGATGTACATAAACACAGCCTCACATATACTTCTAAAAATTATAAATAGGTGGGGCCACTGAAAGGACTCAACAATTTACAGCATTGTCTCCTCTTCCAGAGAACCTGGGATCAACTACCAGCACCTAAAAGGTGGCCCATCTCCAGTTCCAGGGGATCAGACAGAAAGACAGACAGTGTCTTTAAGGATGGCAGGCCTGCCTGGTCTTCCTTTCTTTCTCATCCTTTTTTTAAAAAAATGTTCGTTTATTTATTTATTTATTTATTTATTTATTTATTTATTTATTTATTATTAGATATAAGTACACTGTAGCTGTTCAGACACTCCAGAAGAGGGTGTCAGATTCTGGAGAATCTATATCCCCCTTATGGTCTGCATATGATGTACATAAACACAGCGTCACATATACTTCTAAAAATTTAAAGATGGGTGGGGCCACTGAAAGGTCTCAACAATTAACAGCATTGTCTCATCTTCAAAAGGACCTGGGATCAACTACCAGCAACTATATTGTGGCCCATCTCCAGTTACAGGGGATCAGACAGACATACATACAGACAGACAGACAAGGATTACAGACCTGCCTGGTTTTTCTTTCTTTCTTATACATTTTAAAAATGTTTATTTATTCATATATGTATTTATTAGATATAAGTACACTGTAGCTGTCTTCAGGCACTTTAGAAGAGGGTGTCATATTCTGGAGAATCTAAATCCCTCTTATGGTCTGCATATGATGTACATAAACACAGCCTCACATATACTTCTAAAAATTTAAAGATGTGTGGGGCCACTGAAACGGCTCAACAATTAACAGCATTGTCTCCTCTACCACAGAACCTGGGATCAACTAGCAGCAACTATATGGTGGCCCATCTCCAGTTCCAGGGGATCAGACAGACAGACAGATAGACAGACAAGGATTGTAGGCCTGCCTGGTTTTACTTTCTTTCTTATCCTTTTTAAAAAATGTTTATTATTTATTTATTTATTTATTTATTTATTTATTTATTATATATAAGTACAATGTAGCTGTCTTCAGACACTCCAGAAGAGGCTGTCAGATTCTGGAGAATCTAAATCCCTCTTATGGTCTGCATATGATGTACATAAACACAGCCTCACATATACTTCTAAAAATTTAAAGATGTGTGGGGCCACTGAAACGGCTCAACAATTAACAGCATTGTCTCCTCTACCAGAGAACCTGGGATGAACTACCAGCAACTATATGGTGGCCCATCTCCAGTTGCAGGGTATCAGACAGACAAAGAGACAGACAGACAAGGGTGGCAGGCCTCCCTGGTTTTTCTTTCTTTCTTATCCTTTTTAAAAAATGTTTATTTATTTATTTATGTATTTATTAGATATAAGTACAATGTAGCTGTCTTCAAACAATCCAGAAGAGGGTGTCAGATTATGGAGAATATAAATCCCTCTTATGGTCTGCATATGATGGACATAAACACAGATTCACATACACTTCTAAAAATTTAAAGATGAGTGGAGCCACTGAAAGGGCTCAACAATTAACAGCATTGTCTCTTCTTCCAGAGAAACTGGGATCAACTACAAGCAACTATATGGTGGCCCATCTCGAGTTCCAGGGGATCAGACAGACAGACAGACAGACATACAGACAGAGATAAGGAGGGCAGGCCTGCCTGGTATTTCTTTCTTTCTTATCCCTTTAAAATAATGTTTATTTATTTATTTATTTATGTATTTATTTATTAGATATAAGTACACTGTAGTTGTCTTCAGACACTCCAGAAAAGTGTGTCAGATTCTGGAGAAACTAAATACCTCTTATGGTCTGCATATGATGTACATAAACACAGCCTAACATATACTTCTAAAAATTTAAAGATAGGTGGAGCCACTGAAAGGGCTCAACAATTAACAGCATTGTCTCCTCTTCCAGAGAACCTGGGATCAACTCACAGCAACTATATCATGGCCCATCTCCAGTTCCAAGGGTTCAGACAGACTTACAGACAGACAGACTGACAGAGATAAGGATGGCAGGCCTGCCTGGTCTTTCTTTCTTTCTTATCCTTTTTAAAAAATGTTTATTTATTTATTTATATGTTTATTAGATATAAGTACACTGTAGCTGTCTTCAGACACTCCAGAAGAGGGTGTCAGATTCTGGAGAATCTAAATCCCTCTTATGGTCTGCATATGATGTTCATGAACACAGCCTCACATATACTTCTAAAAATTTAAAGATGGGTGGGGCCACTGAAAGCGCTCAACAATTAACACCATTGTCTCCTCTTCCAGAGAACCTGAGATCAACTAACAGCAACTATATGGTGGCCCATCTCCAGATCCAGGGGATCAGAACGACAGACAGACAGACAGACAGACAGACAGACAGAGATAAGGATGGTAGGCCTGCCTGGTCTTTCTTTATTTCTTATCCGGTTTAAATAATGTTTATTTATTTATTTATTTATTTATTTATTTATTTATTAGATATAAGTACACTGTAGCTGTTTTCAGACAATCCAGAAGAGGGTGTCAGATTCTGGAGAATCTAAATCCCTCTTATGGTCTGCATATGATGTACATAAACACAGCCTCATATATACTACTAAAAATTTAACGATGGGTGTGGCCACTGAAAGGGCTCAAAAATTAACAGCATTGTCTCCTCTTCCAGAGAACCTGGGATCAACTACCAGCACCTATATGGTGGCCCATCTCCAGTTCGAGGGGATCAGAACGACAGACAGACAGACAGACAGACAGACAGACAGAGATAAAGATGGCAGGCCTGCCTGGTCTTTCTTTCTTTCCTATCCGGTTTAAATAATGTTTATTTATTTATTTATTTATTTATTTATTTATTTATTTATTTATGTACTTATTAGATATAAGTACACTGTAGCTGTCTTCAGACACTCCAGAAGAGGGTGTCAGATACTGATGAATCTAAATCCCTCTTCTGGTCTGCATATGATGTACATAAACACAGCATCACATACACTCCTAAAAATTTAAAGTTGGGTAGGGCCACAAATAGGGGTCAACAATTAACAGCATTGTATCCTCTTCCAGAGAACCTGGTATCAACTACCAGCAACTATATGGTAGCCCATCTCCAGTTCCAGGTGATCAGACAGACAGACAGACAGACAGACAGAGATAAGGATGGCAGGCCTGCCTGGTCTTACTTTCTTTCTTATCCTTTTTAAAAAATGTTTATTTATTTATTTATTTATTTATTTATTTATTATATATAAGTACACTGTAGCTGTCTTCAGACACTCCAGTAGAGGGTGTCAGATTCTGGAGAATCTAAATCCTCTTATAATCTGAATATGATGTAAATAAACACAGCCTCACATATACTTGTAAATATTTAAAAAGTGTGGGGCCACTGAAAGCGCTCAACAATTAACAGCATTGTCTCCTCTTCCAGAGAACTTTGTATCAACTACCAGCAACTATATGGTGGCCCATCTCCAGTTCCAGGGGATCAGACAGACAGACAGACAGACAGAGATAAGGATGGCAGGCCTGCCTGGTCTTACTTTCTTTCTTATCCTTTTTAAAAAATGTTTATTTATATATTTATTTATTCATTTATTTTTTTATTTATGAATTTTTTATATATAAGTACACTGTAACTGTCTTCAGACACTCCAGTAGAGGGTGTCAGATTCTGTAGAATCTAAATCCTCTTATAATCTGAATATGATGTACATAAACACAGCCTCACATATTCTTCTAAATATTTAAAGAAGTGTGGGGCCACTGAAAGGGCTTAACAATTAACAGCATTGTCTCCTATTCCAGAGAACCTTGGATCAACTACCAGCAACTATATGGTGGCACATCTCCAGTTCCCGGGGATCAGATACACAGACAGACAGACAGACAGAGATATGGATGGCAGGCCTGCCTGGTCTTTCTTTCTTTCTGATCCTTTTTAAAAAATGTTTATTTATTTATTTATTTATTTATCTATTTATTTATTAGATATAAGTACACTCTAGCTGTCTTCAGACACTCCAGAAGAGGGTGTCAGATTCTGGAGAATCTAAATCCCTCTTATGGTCTGCATATGATGTACATAAACACAGCCTCACATATACTTCTAAATATTTAAAGATGGGTGGCGCCACTGAAAGGGCTCAACAATTAGCAGCATTGTCTCCTCTTCCAGAGAACCTGGGATCAACTACCAGCAACTATTCATGGCCCATCTCCAGTTCCCAGGTATCAAATTGACAGACAGACAGACAGACAGAGATATGGATGGCAGGCCTGCCCGGTCTTTCTTTCTGTCTTATCCTATTTAAAAAATGTTTATTTATTTATTTATTTATTTATTTATTTATTTATTTATTTATGTATTTATTAGATATAAGTTCACTGTAGCTGTTCAGACACTCCAGAAGAGGGTGTCGGATTCTGGAGAATCTAAATCCCTCTTATGGTCTGCATATGATGTACATAAACACAGCCTCACATATACTTCTAAAAATTTAAAGAAGGGTGGGGCCACTCTAAAAACTCAACAATTAACAGCATTGTCTCCTCTTCCAGATTACCTGGGATCAACTACCAGCACCTATATGGTGGCCCATCTCTAATTCCAGGGGATCAGACAGACAGACATACAGACAGTGATAAGGATGGCAGGCCTGCCTGGTCTTTCATTCTTTCTTATCCTTTTTAAAAAAAAAGTTTATTTATATATTTATTTATGTATTTATTAGATATAAGTACACTGTAGCTGTCTTCAGACACTCCAGAAGAGTGTGTCAGATTCTGGAGAATCTAAATCCCTCTTATGGTCTGCTTATGATGTACATAAACACAGCCTCACATATACTTCTAAAAATTTAAAGATGTGTGGGGCCACTGAGAGGGCTCAACAATTAACTGGATTGTCTCCTCTACCAGAGAACCTGGGATCAACTACCAGCAACTATATGGTGGCCCATCTCCAGTTCCAGGGGATCAGGCAGACAAAGAGACAGACAGACAAGGGTGGCAGGCCTCCCTGTTTTTTCTTTCTTTCTTATCCTTTTTAAAAAATATTTATTTATTTATTTATGTATTTATGAGATATAAGTACACTGTAGCTGTCTTCAGACACTCTAGAAGAGGGTGTCAGATTCTGGAGAATATAAATCCCTCTTATGGTCTGCATATGATGG
The DNA here is from genome assembly GCF_978045245.1 of Mus caroli. Taxonomy (NCBI): domain Eukaryota; kingdom Metazoa; phylum Chordata; class Mammalia; order Rodentia; family Muridae; genus Mus; species Mus caroli. The sequence goes on along the minus strand of NW_028227281.1, from coordinate 181,799 downwards.
ACATAAACACAGATTCACATAAACTTCTAAAAATTTAAGATGGGTGGGGCCACTGAAAAGGCTGAACAATTAACAGCATTGTCTCTTCTTCCAGAGAACCTAGGATCAACTACCAGCAACTATATGGTGGCCCATCTCCAGTTCCAGGGGATCAGACAGACAGACAGACAGACAGAGATAAGGAGGGCAGGACTGCCTGGTCTTTCTTTCTTTCTTATCCTTTTAAAATAATGTTTATTTATTTATTTATTTATGTATTTATTAGATATAAGTACACTGTAGCTGTCTTCAGACACTCCAGAAGAGGGTGTCATCTTCTGGAGAATCTAAATCCCTCTTATGGTCTGCATATGATGTACATAAACACAGCCTCACATATACTTCTAAAAATTAAACGATGGTTGGGCCCAGTGAAAGGGCTCAACAATTAACAGCATTTTCTCTTCTTCCAGAGAACGTGGGATCAACTACCAGCAACTATATGGTGGCCCATTTCAAGTTCCAGGGGATAAGACAGACAGACAGACAGACAGACAGAGATAAGGATGGCAGGCCTGCCTGATTTTTCTTTCTTTCATATCCTTTTTAAAAATGTTTATATATTTATTTATTCATTTATTCATTCATTTATTTATTTATTTATTTATTTATTTATGTATTTATTAGATATAAGTACACTGTAGCTGTCTTTAGAATCTCCAGAAGAGGGTGTCAGATTCTGGAGAATCTATATCCTTCTTATGGTCTGCATATGATGTACATAAACACAGCCTCACATATACTTCTAAAAATTTAAAGATGGGTGGGGCCACTGAAAGGGCTCAACAATTAACAGCATTGTCTCATCTTCCAGAGGACTTGGGATCAACTACCAGCAACTGTATTGTGGCCCATCTCCAGTTCCAGGGGATCAGACAGACATACATACAGACAGACAGACAAGGATTGCAGGCCTGCCTGGTTTTTCTTTCTTTCTTATACATTTTAAAAATGTTTATTTTTTTATATATGTATTTATTAGATATAAGTACACTGTAGCTGTCTTCAGGCACTTCAGAAGAGGGTGTCAGATTCTGGAGAATCTAAATGCCTCTTATGGTCTGCATATGATGTACATAAACACAGCCTCACATATACTTCTAAAAATTTAAAGATGTGTGGGGCCACTGAAACGGCTCAACAATTAAGAGCATTGTCTCCTCTACCAGAGTACCTGGGATCAACTAGCAGCAACTATATGGTGGCCCATCTCCAGTTCCAGGGGATCAGACAGACAGACAGACAGACAGACAAGGATTGCAGGCCTGCCTGGTTTTACTTTCTTTCTTATCCTTTTTAAAAAATGTTTATTTATTTATTTATTTATGTATTTATTAGATATAAGTACACTGTAGCTCTCTTCAGACTCTCCAGAAGAGGGTGTCAGATTCTGGAAAATCTATATCCCTCTTATGGTCTGCATATGATGTACATGAACACAGCCTCACATATACTTCTAAAAATTTAAAGATGGGTGGGCCCACTGAAAGGGCTCAACAATTAACACCATTGTCTCCTCTTCCAGAGAACGTGGGATCAAATACCAGCAACTATATGGTGGCCCATCTCAAGTTGCAGGGGATCAGACAGACAGACAGACAGACAGAGATAAGGATGGCAGTCCTGCCTGATTTTTCTTTCTTTCATATCCTTTTTAAAAATGTTTATTTATTTATTTATTCATTTATTTATTTATTTATTTATTTATTTATTTATTTATTTATTTATTAGATATAAGTACACTGTAGCTTTCTTCAGACTCTCCAGAAGAGGGTGTCAGATTCTGGAGAATCTATATCCCTCTTATGGTCTGCATATGATGTACATAAACACAGCCTCACATATACTTCTAAAAATTTAAAGATGGATGGGGCCACTGAAAGGGCTCAACAATTAAGAGCATTGTCTCATCTTCCAGAGGATCTTGGATCAACTACCAGCAACTATATTGTGGCCCATCTCCAGTTCCAGGGGATCAGACAGACATACATACAGACAGACAGACAAGGATTGCAGGCCTGCCTGGTTTTTCTTTCTTTCTTATACATTTTAAAAATGTTTATTTTTTTATATATGTATTTATTAGATATAAGTACACTGTAGCTGTCTTCAGGCACTTCAGAAGAGGGTGTCAGATTCTGGAGAATCTAAATGCCTCTTATGGTCTGCATATGATGTACATAAACACAGCCTCACATATACTTCTAAAAATTTAAAGATGTGTGGGGCCACTGAAACGGCTCAACAATTAACAGCATTGTCTCCTCTACCAGAGTACCTGGGATCAACTAGCAGCAACTATATGGGGCCCATCTCCAGTTCCAGGGGATCAGACAGACAGAGAGACAGACAGACAAGGATTGCAGGCCTGCCTGGTTTTACTTTCTTTCTTATCCTTTTAAAAACATGTTTATTTATTTATTTATTTATTTATTTATTTATTTATGCATTTCTTAGATATAAGTACACTGTAGCTGTCTTCAGACACTCCAGAAGAGGGTGTCAGATTCTGGAGAATCTAAATCCCTCTTATGGTCTGCATATGATGTACATAAACACAGCCTCACATATACTACTAAAAATTTAACGATGGGTGGGGCCACTGAAAGTGCTCAACAATTAACAGCATTGTCTCCTCTTCCAGAGAACCTGTGATCAACTACCAGCACCTATATGTTGGCCCATCTCCAGTTCCAGGGGATCAGAACGACAGACAGACAGACAGACAGATATAAGGATGGTAGGCCTGCCTGGTCCTTCTTTTTTCTTATCCGGTTTAAATAATGTTTATTTATTTATTTATTTATTTATTTATTTATTTATTTATTTATTTATTTATTAGATATAAGTACACTGTAGCTGTCTTCAGACACTCCAGAAGAGGGTGTCAGATTCTGATGAATCTAAATCCCTCTTCTGGTCTGCATATGATGTACATAAACACAGCCTCACATACACTTCTACAAATTTAAAGATGGGTAGGGCCACTGATAGGGTTCAACAATTAACAGCATTGTCTCCTCTTCCAGAGAACCTGGGATCAACTACCAGCAACTATATGGTAGCCCATCTCCAGTTCCAGGGGATGAGACAGACAGACAGACAGACAGACAGACAGAGATAAGGATGGCAGGCCTGCCTGGTTTTACATTCTTTCTTATCCTTTTTAAAAATGTTTATTTATATATTTATTTATTTATTTATTTATTTATTTATTTATTTATTTATTTATTTATTATATATAAGTACACTGTAGCTGTCTTCAGAAACTCCAGTAGAGGGTGTCAGATTCTGGAGAATCTAAATCCTCTTATAATCTGAATATGATGTACATAAACACAGCCTCACATATACTTCTAAATATTTAAAGAAGTGTGGGGCCACTGAAAGGGCTCAACAATTAACAGCATTGTCTCCTCTTCCAGAGAACCTTGGATCAACTACCAGCAACTATATGGGGGACCATCTCCAGTTCCAGGGGATCAGACAGACAGACAGACAGACAGACAGAGATAAGGATGGCAGGCCTGCCTGGTCTTACTTTCTTTCTTATCCTTTTAAAAAAATGTTTGTTTGTTTATTTATTTATTTATTTATTTATTTATTAATTATATATAAGTACACTGTAGCTGTCTTCAAACACTCCAGTAGAGGGTGTCAGATTCTGTAGAATCTAAATCCTCTTATAATTTGAATATGATGTACATAAACACAGCCTCACATATAGTTCTAAATATTGAAAGAAGTGTGGGGCCACTGAAAGGGCTCAACAATTAATAGCATTGTCTCCTCTTCCAGAGAACCTTGGATCAACTACCAACAACTATATGGTGGCCCATCTCCAGTTTCCGGGGATCAGATAGACAGACAGACAGACAGACAGACAGCGATATGGATGGCAGGCCTGCCTGGTCTTTCTTTCTTTCTTATCCTTTTTAAAAAATATTTATTTATTTATTTATCTATTTATTTATTAGATATAAGTTCACTGTAGCTGTCTTCAGACACTCCAGAAGAGGGTGTCAGATTCTGGAGAATCTATATCCCTCTTATGGTCTGCATATGATGTACATAAATACAGACTCACATTTTCTTCTAAAAATTTAAAGATGGATGGGGCCTCAGAAATGGCTCAACAATTAACAGCATTGCCTCCTCTTCCAGAGAACCTTGGATAAACTACCAGCAACTATATGGTGGCCCATCTCCAGTTCCAGGGTATCAGACAGTCTGACAGAGAGACAGAGATAAGGATGGAGGCCTGCCTGGTCTTTCTTTCTTTCTTATACTTTAAAAAAAATGTTTATTTATTTATTTATTTATTTATTTATGTATTTATTAGATATAAGTACACTGTAGCTGTCGTCAGACACTCTAGAAGAGGGTGTCATCTTCTGGAGAATCTAAATCCCTCTTATGGTTTGCATATGATGTACATAAACACAGCCTCACATATACTTCTAAAAATTTAAAGATGTGTGGGGCCACTGAGAGGGCTCAACAATTAACAGCATTGTCTCCTCTACCAGAGAACCTGGGATCAACTACCAGCAACTATATGGTGGCCCATCTCCAGTTCCAGGGGATCAGGCAGACAAAGAGACAGACAGACAAGGGTCGCAGGCCTCCCTGGTTTTTCTTTCTTTCTTATCCTTTTTAAAAAATGTTTATTTATTTATTTATGTATTTATTAGATATAAGTACACTGTAGCTGTCTTCAGACACTCCAGAAGAGGGTGTCAGATTCTGGAGAATATAAATCCCTCTTATGGTCTGCATATGATGGAAATAAACACAGATTCACATACACTTCTAAAAATTTAAGATGGGTGGGGCCACTGAAAGGTCTCAACAATTAACAGCATTGTCTCTTCTTCCAGAGAACCTGGGATCAACTACCAGCAACTATATGGTGGCCCATCTCCAGTTCCAGGTGATCAGACAGACAGACAGACAGACAGAGATAAGGAGGGCAGGCCTGCCTGGTCTTTCTTTCTTTCTTATCCTTTTAAAATAATGTTTATTTATTTATTTATTTATTTATGTATTTATTAGATATAAGTACAATGTAGTTGTCTTCAGACACTCCAGAGGAGGGTGTCAGATTCTGGAGAATCTAAATCCCTCTTATGGTCTGCATATGATGTACATAAACACAGCCTCACATTTACTTCTAAAAATTTAAAGGTGGGGGCGCCACTGAAAGGGCTCAGCAATTAACAGCATTGTCTCCTCTTCCAGAGAACCTGGGATCAACTACCTGAAACTATATGGTGGCCCATCTCCACTCCCAGGGGATCAGACAGACAGACAGACAAGGATAAGGATAAGGATGGCAGGCCTGCCTGGTCTTTCTTTCTGTCTTATCCTTTTTACAAAATGTTTATTTATTTATTTATTTATTTATTTATTTATTTATTTATTTTTGTATGTATTTATTAGATATAAGTACACTGTAGCTGTTCAGACACTCCAGAAGAGGGTGTCAGATTCTGGAGAATCTAAATCCCTCTTATGGTCTGCAGATGATGTACATAAACACAGCCTCACATATACTTCTAAAAATTTAAAGAAGGGTGGGGCCACTCTAAAAGCTCAACAATTAACAGCATTGTCTCCTCTTCCAGAGTACCTGGGATCAACTACCAGCAACTATATGGTGGCCCATCTCCAGTTCCAGGGGATCAGACAGACAGACATACAGACAGTGATAAGGATGGCAGGCCTGACTGGTCTTTCTTTCTTTCTTTCTTATCCTTTTTTTAAAAAAAATGTTTATTTATTTATTTATTTATTTATTTATTTATTTATTTATTTATTTATTTATGTATTTATTAGATATAAGTACACTGTAGCTGTTCAGACACTCCAGAAGAGGGTGTCAGATTCTGGAGAATCTAAATCCCTCTTATGGTCTGCATATGATGTACATAAACACAGCCTCACTTATAGTGAGCTGAGGTGTCACAGGCCAACTGCTGGAATTTCTGAGTACCACCTAGATAGAGATAAGCTATGCTGTGGTTGCTTAATTTATGTATTTTATTATTTCTATTTATTGTTTTGTGTTGTTTTATTTGTTTTTAGAAAAGTCCTCAGTCTGTAGCTCTGGCTGACCCAGGACTGCCTACTTGTGTTAATTAGGGTTTCACAGCTGAGAACAGACACCAAGAGCAAGGTAAGGCTTAGAAAACCCTACATTCAGTGGTGGCTCAAGCTCTTAATGAGAGCACTCTGTAGGCAGAGGCAGTCAGTTTCTGAGTTCGAGGCCACCCTGGTGAAAGACAGGGCTAGGGTAGGGGCTAGGGTAAGAAAGAAAGAAAGAAAGAGAGAGAGAGAGAAAGAGAGAGAGAAAGAAAAAGAGAGAGAGAGAAAGAGAGAGAGAGAGAGAATAAAAAGTTTTTATAAAATTTTTATAAAAAGTGTTAAAGTTTTTAAAAATTAAAAAAAAAATACCAGATCACCATCACACAGCATTGGCTGTCTTCAGGTGTATCCTTTCAGCCTCCAAAACAAAAAACAATGGCTGGCTGTCTTCAGGTGTATCCTATTCTCGAGTCTTATTTCCAACCTTAGAGCTGGGCTGAGCTGCCTCATTATGTAATTTCAAACCTTCCTTGGTTTGTCTTTTCCATTTCTAAGACTAACAGGCCTTTTTCTATTTATTGAATATGCTCATGACTGTCCTTTAGATATAGTAAATATAACTGTTGCTTATAAAACTTGTTTTCTAGGAATTTTTAAAGGGAATTGGCAGAGTTTATTTATAAAAAATATTTTGCATTTATTTATTTGTGTGAGTGATGAAGCTCAGGTCTTCAAACTCGTCAGGAGGTATGATTACCTCCCCTCTCTCTCAACCACTCTCTCTCCTCTCTCAATGATTGTGTAAGAATGTTTTGCATGTGTATGCTGTGCCAACAGACTCCAGAACAGAGTATTAGATCCCCTGGAACTGGAGATGGGCCACCATATATAATACTGGTAATTGAGCCCAGGTTCTCTGGAAGAGGAGACAATGCTCTTAATTGTTGAGCCCTCTCTGTAGCCACATCTTTCTTTTTTTTTTTTTTTTTTTTGAGTATATGTGAGGCTGTGTTTATATACATCATATGCAGACAATAAGAATGATTTAGATTCTTCAGAATCTGACACCCTCTTCTGGACTGTCTGAAGATAGCTACAGCATACTTAAATATAATAAATAAATAAATCTTTAAAAAGAAAAGGAAAAGTAAAAAAGAAAGAACAGGCCTGCCATATGCATATTCATAGAGGAAAATGGAAGAGACCCCAATCTAACCTCAGCAGGGTGCTTCCTTCTGGATGGTAGCTCACAGTTTCATCCCAGCAAGACAGACAAATCACTGAGTTCAAGGACAGTAAGGTTCAGGACAGCCAAGGTTAGGAAGGAAAAGGGTCTATGTTGAGAATACAAACCGACAAAACAACAACTAGGAAAAAGAAGTGAAAGTGTAACTTGAGGTAGGGTACCAACAAGAGAAAGCTTTCTGTTACCACTTACAAACACCGGTAGCCTTGCACCCTTCTGCCCAGGTCCCTGCCTTCCTTTCTAGGAATTCTAAGGATGCCAGGGAGTAGGGGAATCCAGATTAACTTTTTAAAAACAAAGACTTGGTCTTTGATGTCTATAGGAAGCCCTTCTCAGTGCCTTTAACTACCACTGAACTTTCAGGGCTGTGACTCAACTGTAACAAGGAACAGGGCTAAGAACCTGCAGCCTTTGAAAACAACTATTTTTTTAAAGTGGGGGACACAAATCAGCAGTAGAACCCCTCAGGTTCAGCCATAATACTTGTTAGGGAAAGAGCCTCAATGTCCGGAGCTGAGGTCTCATGGGTGAACTGCTTCAAGCTCAGAGTATCACTGAAAGAAAGAAAAGATATCATGTGGTTGCTTAATTTATTTATTTTATTATTTCTATTTTTTGTTTTCTTTTGTTTTGTTTTAGAAAAGGCCTCAGTCTGTAGCTATGGCTGACCTAGGACAGACTACATGTGTTAATTAGGGTTTCACAGCTGAGAAACAGACCATACCTATGTAAGACTTAGAAAACCCAACAGTCAGTGGTGGCTCGAGCTCTTAATGAGAGCACTATGGAGGCAGAGGCAGTCAGTTTCTGAGTTCAAGGCCAGCCTGGTTAAAGACAGGGATAGGCAGGGCTAGGCAAGGCAGGGCTGGGCTAGGCTAGGCTAGGCAAGGGGCTGGGCTAGTCAAGGCAAGGGACTAGGATAGGCTACTCAAGGGGCTAGGCAAGACAGACAGACAGAGAGAAAGACAGACAAGGATGGCAGGCCTGCCTGGTTTTTCTTTCTTTCTTATCCCTTTTAAAAAATGTTTATTTATTTATTTATTTATTTATTTATTTATTTATTTATGTATTTATTAGATATAAGTACACTGTAGCTGTCTTCAGACACTCCAGAAGAGGGTGTCAGATTCTGGAGAATCTATATGCCTCTTATGGTCTGCATATGATGTACATAAACACAGCCTCACATTTACTTCTAAAAATTTAAAGATGTGTGGGGCCAATGAAAGGGATCAACAATTAACATCATTGTCTCCTCTTATAGAGAACCTGGGATCAACTACCAGCAAATATATGGTGGCCCATTTCCAGTTCCAGGGGATCAGACAGACAGACAGACATACAGACAGATAGAGTTAAGGATGGCAGGCCTACCTGGTCTTTCATTCTTTCTTATCCTTTTTAAAAAATGTTTATTAATTTAAGTATGTATTTATTAGATTTAAGTACACTGTAGCTGTCTTCAAACACTCCCGAAAATGGTGTCAGATTCTGGAGAATCTATATCCCTCTTATGGTCTGCATATGATGTTCATGAACACAGCCTCACATATACTTCTAAAAATTTAAAGATGGGTGGGGCCACTGAAAGGGCTCAACAATTAACAGAACTGACTCCTCTTCTCGAGAACCTGGGATCAACTACCAGCTATTATATGGTGGCCCATCTCCAGTTCCAGGGGATCAGACAGACAGACATACAGACAAGGATGGCAGGCCTGCCTGGTCTCTCTTTCTTTATTATCCTTTTTAAAAAATGTTTATTTGTTTATTTATGTATTTATTAGATATAAGTACACTGTAGCTGTCTTCAGACTCTCCAGAAGAGGGTGTCAGATTCTGGAGAATCAATATCCCTCTTATGGTCTGCATATGATGTACATGAACACAGCCTCACATATACTTCTAAAAATTTAAAGATGGGTGGGGCCACTGAAAGGGCTCAACAATTAACAGAACTGACTCCTCTTCCAGAGAACCTGGGATCAACTACCAGCAACTATATGGTGGCCCATCTCCAGTTCCAGGGGATCAGACAGACAGACATACAGACAAGGATGGAAGGCCTGCCTGGTCTCTCTTTCTTTATTATCCTTTTAAAAAAATGTTTATTTGTTTATTTATGTATTTATTAGATATAAGTACACTGTAGCTGTCTTCAGACTCTCCAGAAGAGGGTGTCAGATTCTGGAGAATCAATATCCCTCTTATGGTCTGCATATGATGTACATGAACACAGCCTCACATATACTTCTAAAAATTTAAAGATGGGTGGGGCCACTGAAAGGGCTCAACAATTAACAGCATTGTCTCCTCTTCCAGAGAACCTGGGATCAACTACCAGCAACTATATGGTGGCCCATCTCCAGTTCCAGGGTATCTGACAGTTAGACAGACAGACAGACAGACAAGGTGGCAGGCCTGCCTGGTCTTTCTTTCTTTCTTATTCTTTTTAAAAAATGTTTATTTATTTTTTTATGTATTTATTAGATATAAGTACACTGTAGCTGTCTTCAGACACTCTAGAAGAGGGTGTCATATTCTGGAGAATCTAAATCCCTCTTATGGTCTGCATATGATGTACACATACACAGCCTCACATATACTTCTAAAAATTTAAAGATGGGTGGGCCCACTGAAAGGGCTCAACAATTAACAGCATTGTCTCCTCTTCCAGAGAACCTGGGATCAACTACAAGCAACTCTATGGTGGCCCATCTCCAGTTCCAGAGTATCAGACAGACAGACAGACAGACAGAGATAAGGATGGCAGTCCTGCCTGGTCTTTCTTTCTTTCTTATCCTTTTTAAAAAATGTTTGTTTATTTATTTATTTATTTATATATGTATTTATTAGATATAAGTACACTGTAGCTATCTTCAGACACTCCAGAAGAGGGTGTCAGATTCTGGAGAATCTATATCCCTCTTATGGTCTGCATATGATGTACATAAACACAGCCTCACATATACTTCTAAAAATTTAAAGATGGGTGGGCCCACTGAAAGGGCTCAACAATTAACACCATTGTCTCCTCCTCCAGACAACGTGGGATCAACTTCCAGCAACTATATGGTGGCCCATCTCAAGTTCCAGGGGATAAGACAGACAGACAGACAGACAGAGATAAGGATGGCAGGCCTGCCTGATTTTTCATAATTTCTTATCCTTTTTAAAAAATGTTTATTTATTTATTTATTTATTCATTTATTTATTTATTTATTTATTTATTTATTTATTTATTAGATATAAGTACACTGTAGCTGTCTTCAGACTCTCCAGAAGAGGGTGTCAGTTTCTGGAGAATCTATATCCCTCTTATGGTCTGCATATGATGTACATAAACACAACCTCACATATACTTCTAAAAATTTAAAGATGGGTGGGGCCACTGAAAGGGCTCAACAATGAACAGCATTGTCTCCTCTTCCAGAGGACCTGGGATCAACTATCAGCAACTATATTGTGGCCCATCTCAAGTTCCAGGGGATAAGACAGACATACAGACAGACAGACAGACAAGGATTGCAGGCCTACCTGGTTTTTCTTTCTTTCTTATACATTTTAAAAATGTTTATTTATTTATATATGTATTTATTAGATATAAGTACACTGTAGCTATCGTCAGACACTTCAGAAGTGGGTGTCATATTCTGGAGAATCTAAGTCCCTCTTATTGTCTGCATATGATGTACATAAACACAGCCTCACATATACTTCTAAAAAGTTAAAGATGTGTGGGGCCACTGAAACGGCTCAATAATTAACAGCATTGTCTCCTCTTCCAGACAATGTGGGATCAACTATCAGCAACTATATGGTCGCACATCTACAGTTCCAGGGGTTCAGACAGACAGACAGACAGACAGAGATAAGGAGGGCAGGCCTGCCTGGTTTTTCTTTCTTTCTTATCCTTTTAAAAATGTTTATTTATTTATTTATTTATTTATTTATTTATTTATTTATTTATTAGATATAAGTACACTGTAGTTGTTTTCAGACACTCCAGAAGAGGGTGTCAGATTCTGGAGAATCTAAATCACTCTTATGGTCTTCATATGATGGACATAAACATAGATTCACATACACTTCTAAAAATTTAAGATGGGTGGGGCCACTGAAAGGGCTCAACAATTAACAGCATTGTCTCTTCTTCCAGAGAACCTGGGATCAACTACCAGCAACTATATGGTGGCCCATCTCCATTTCCAGGGGATCAGACAGACAGACAGACAGACAGACAGAGATAAGGAGGGCAGGCCTGCCTGGTTTTTCTTTCTTTCTTATCCTTTTAAAATATTGTTTATTTATTTATTTATTTATTTATTTATTTATTTATTTATTTATGTATTTATTAGATATAAGTACACTGTAGTTGTCTTCAGACACTCCAGAAGAGGGTGTCAGATTCTGGAATATCTAAATCCCTCTTATGGTCTGCATATGATGTACATAAACACAGCCTAACATATACTTCTAAAAATTTAAAGATAGGTGGAGCCAGTGAAAGGGCTCAACAATTAACAGCATTGTCTCCTCTTCCAGAGAACCTGGGATGAAATAACAGCAACTATATGGTGGCCCATCTCCAGTTCCAAGCGATCAGACAGACAGACAGACAGACTGACAGAGATAAGGATGGAGGCCTGCCTGGTCTTTCTTTCTTTCTTATACTTTAAAAAAAATGTTTATTTATTTATTTATTTATTTATTTATTTATTTATTTATTAGATATAAGTACACTGTAGCTGTCTTCAGACACTCTAGAAGAGGGTGTCATCTTCTGGAGAATCTAAATCCCTCTTATGGTCTGCATATGATGTACATAAACACAGCCTCACATATACTTCTAAAAATTTAAAGATCGGTGGGCCCACTGAAAGGGCTCAACAATTAACAGCATTGACTCTTTGGCCAGAGAACGTGGGATCAAATACCAGCAACTATATGGTGGCCCATCTCAAGTTCCAGGGGATAAGACAGACAGACAGACAGACAGAGATAATGATGGCAGGCCTGCCTGTTTTTTCTTTCTTTCTTATCCTTTTTAAAAAATGTTTATTTATTTATTTATTTATTTATTTATTTATTTATTCATTTATTCATTTATTTATTTATTTATTTATGCATTTATTAGATATAAGTACACTGTAGCTGTCTTCAGACTCTCCAGAAGAGGGTGTCAGATTCTGGAGAATCTATATCTTTCTTATGGTCTGCATATGATATACATAAACACAGCCTCACATATACTTCTAAAAATTTAAAGATGGGTGGGGCCACTGAAAGGGCTCAACAATTAACAGCATTTTCTCCTCTTCCAGAGGACCTGGGATCAACTACCAGCAACTATATTGTGGCCCATCTCCATTTCCAGGGGATCAGACAGACATACATACAGACAGACAGACAAGGATTGCAGGCCTGCCTGGTTTTTCTTTCTTTCTTATACATTTTAAAAATGTTTATTTATTTATTTATTTATTTATTTATTTATTTATTTATTTATTTATTAGATATAAGTACACTGCAGCTGTCTTCAGACAATCCAGAAGAGCGTGTCATATTCTGGAGAATCTAAATCCCTCTTATGGTCTGCATATGATGTACATAAACAAAGCCTCACATATACTTCTAAAAATTTAAAGATGTGTGGGGCCACTGAAACGGCTCAACAATTAACAGCATTGTCTCCTCTACCAGAGAACCTGGGATCAAATACCAGCAATTATATGGTGGCCCATCTCCAGTTCTAGGGGATCAGACAGACAGACAGACAGACAGACAAGGATTGCAGGCCTGCCTGGTTTTACTTTCTTTCTTATCCTTTTTAAAAAATGTTTATTTATTTATTTATTTATGTATTTATTATATATAAGTACACTGTAGCTGTCTTCAGACACTCCACAAGAGGGTGACAGATACTGGAGAATCTAAATCCCTCTTATGGTCTGCATATGATGTATATAAACACAGCCTCACATATACTTCTAAAAATTTAAAGATGTGTGGGGCCACTGAAAGGGCTCAACAATTAACAGCATTGTCTCCTCTAACAGAGAACCTGGGAACAAATACCAGCAACTATATGGTGGCCCATCTCCAGTTCCAGGGGATCAGGCAGACAAAGACACAGACAGACAAGGGTGGCAGGCCTCCCTGGTTTTTCTTTCTTTCTTATCCTTTTAAAATAATGTTTATTTATTTATTTATGAATTTATTAGATATAAGTACACTGTAGTTGTCTTCAGACACTCCAGAAGAGGGTGTCAGATTCTGGAGAATATAAATCCCTATTATGGTCTGCATATGATGGACATAAACACAGCCTAACATATACATCTAAAAATTTAAAGATGGGTGGGGCCACTGAAAGGGCTCAAGAATTAACAGCATTGTCTCTTCTTCCAGAGAACCTGGGATCAACTACCAGCAACTATATAGTGGCCCATCTCCAGTTCCAGGGGATCAGACAGACAGACAGACAGACAGAGATAAGGAGGGCAGGCCTGCCTGGTTTTTCTTTCTTTCTTATCCTTTTAAAAATGTTTATTTATTTATTTATTTATTTATTTATTTATTTATTAGATATAAGTACACTGTACTTGTTTTCAGACACTCCAGAAGAGGGTGTCAGATTCTGGAGAATCTAAATCACTCTTATGGTCTGCATATGATGTACATAAACACAGCCTCACATATACATCTAAAAATTTAAAGATAGGTGGAGCCACTGAAAGGGCTCAACAATTAACAGCATTGTCTCCTCTTCCAGAGTACCTGGGATCAACTACCAGCAACTATATTGTGGCCCATCTCCAGTTCCAGGGGATCAGACAGACATACATACAGACAGACAGACAAGGATTGCAGGCCTGCCTGGTTTTTCTTTCTTTCTTATACATTTTAAAAATGTTTATTTATTTATTTATTTATTTATTTATTTATTTATTTATTTATTTATTAGATATAAGTACACTGTAGCTGTCTTCAGACACTTAAGAAGAGGGTGTCATATTCTGGAAATCTAAATCCCTCTTATTGTCTGCATATGATGTACATAAACACAGCCTCACATATACTTCTAAAAATTTAAAGATGTGTAAGGCCACTGAAACGGCTCAACAATTAACAGCATTGTCTCCTCTACCAGAACCTGGGATCAACTAGCAGCAACTATATGGTGGCCCATCTCCAGTTCCAGGGGATCAGACAGACAGACAGACAGACAGACAGACAGAGATAAGGAGGGCAGGCCTGCCTGGTCCTTCTTTCTTTCTTATCCTTTTAAAAAATGTTTATTTATTTATTTATTTATTTATTTATTTATTTATTTATTTATTTATTAGATATAAGTACACTGTAGCTGTCTTCAGACACTCCAGGAGAGGGTGTCAGATTCTGGAGAATCTAAATCCCTCTTATGGTCTGCATATGATGTACATAAACACAGCCTCACATATACTAATAAAAATTTAACGATGGGTGGGGCCACTGAAAGCGCTCAACAATTAACAGCATTGTGTCCTCTTCCAGAGAACCTGGGATCAACTACCAGCACCTATATGGTGGCCCATCTCCAGTTCCAGGGGATCAGAATGACAGACAGACAGACAGACAGTCAGAGATAAGGATGGCAGGCCTGCCTGGTCTTTCTTTCTTTCTTATCTGGTTTAAATAATGTTTATTTCTTTATTTACTTATTTATTTATGTATTTATTAGATATAAGTACACTGTAGTTGTCTTCAGACACTCCAGAAGAAGGTGTCAGATTCTGATGAATCTAAATCCCTCTTCTGGTCTGCATGTGATGTACATAAACACAGCCTCACATACACTTCTAAAAATTTAAAGATGGGTAGGGCCACTGATAGGGTTCAACAATTAACAGCATTGTCTCCTCTTCCAGAGAACCTGGGATCAACTACCAGCAACTATATGGTGGCCCATCTCCAGTTCCCGGGGATCAGATAGACAGACAGACAGACAGACAGAGATAAGGATGGCAGGCCTGCCTGGTCTTACTTTCTTTCTTATCCTTTTTAAAAATGTTTATTTATTTATTTATTTATTTATTTATTTATTTATTTATTTATGTATTTATTATATATAAGTACACTGTAGCTGTCTTCAGACACTCCAGTAGAGGGTGTCAGATTCTGGAGAATCTAAATCCTCTTATAATCTGAATATGATGTTCATAAACAGGCCTCACATATACTTCTAAATATTTAAAGAAGTGTGGGGCCACTGAAAGGGCTCAACAATTAAGAGCATTTTCTCCTCTTTCAGAGAACCTTGGATCAACTACCAGCAACTATATGGTGGCCCATCTCCAGTTCCTGGGGATCAGATAGACAGACAGACAGACAGACAGAGATATGGATGGCAGGCCTGCCTGGTCTTTCTTTCTTTCTTATCCTTTTTAAAAAAATGTTTATTTATTTATTTATTTATTTATTTATCTATTTGTTTATTAGATATAAATACACTGTAGCTGTTCAGACACTCCAGAAGAGGATGTCAGATTCTGGAGAATCTAAATCCCTCTTATGGTCTGCATGTGATGTACATAAACACAGCCTCACATATACTCTAAAAATTTAAAGAAGGGTGGGGCCACTCTAAAAGCTCAACAATTAACAGCATTGTCTCCTCTTCCAGAGTACCTGGAATCAACTACCAGCAACTATATGGTGGCCCATCTCCAGTTCCAGGGGATCAGACAGACAGACATACAGACAGTGCTAAGGATGGCAGGCCTGCCTGGTCTTTCTTTCATTCTTATCCTTTTTAAAAAATATTTATTTATTTATTTATTTATTTATTTATGCATTTCTTAGATATAAGTACACTGTAGCTGTCTTCAGACACTCCAGAAGAGGGTGTCAGATTCTGGAGAATCTAAATCCCTCTTATGGTCTGCATATGATGTACATAAACAGAGCCTCACATATACTTCTAAAAATTAAAAGATGGGTGGGCCCACTGAAAGGGCTCAACAATTAACAGCATTGTCTCTTCTTCCAGAGAACGTGGGATCAACTACCAGCAACTATATGGTGGCCCATCTCAAGTTCCAGGGGATAAGACAGACAGACAGACAGACAGAGATAAGGATGGCAGGCCTGCCTGATTTTTCTTTCTTTCTTATACTTTTTAAAAAATGTTTATTTATTTATTTATGTATTTATTAGATATAAGTACACTGTAGCTGTCTTCAGACTCTCCAGAAGAGGGTGTCAGATTCTGGAGAATCTATATCCCTCTTATGGTCTGCATATGATGTACATAAACACAGCCTCACATATACTTCTAAAAATTTAAAGATGGGTGGGGCCACTGAGTGGGCTCAACAACTAACAGCATTGTCTCCTCTTCCAGAGAACCTGGGATCAACTACAAGCAACTATATTGTGGCCCATCTCCAGTTCCAGAGGATCAGACAGACATACATACAGACAGACAGACAAGGATTGCAGGCCTGCCTGGTTTTTCTTTCTTTCTTATCCTTAAAAAAAATGTTTATTTATTTATTTATGTATTTATTAGATATAAGTACACTGTAGCTGTCTTCAGACACTCCAGAAGAGGGTGTCAGATTCTGGAGAATATAAATCCCTCTTATGGTCTGCATATGATGGACATAAACACAGATTCACATACACTTCTAAAAATTTAAAGATGGGTGGGGCCACTGAAAGGGCTCAACAATTAACAGCATTGTCTCTTCTTCCAGAGAACATGGTATCAACTACCAGCAACTGTATGGTGGCCCATCTCCAGTTCCAGGGGATCAGACAGACAGACAGACAGACAAACAGAGATAAGGAGGGCAGGCCTGCCTGGTCTTTCTTTCTTTCTTATCCTTTTAAAATAATGTTTATTTATTTATTTATTTATTTATTTATTTATTTATGTATTTATTAGATATAAGTACACTGTAGTTGTCTTCAGACACTCCAGAAGAGGGTGTCAGATTCTGGAGAATCTAAATCCCTCTTATGGTCTTCATAATATGTACATAAACACAGCCTAACATATACTTCTAAAAATTTAAAGATAGGTGGAGCCACTGAAAGGGCTCAACAATTAACAGCATTGTCTCCTCTTCCAGAGAACCTGGGATCAACTACCAGCAACTATATGCTGGGCCATCTACAGTTCCAGGGGATCAGACACACAGAGAGACAGACAGACACTGTAGGACCCAGAATATGGCAAGAAACCCTGGGAAAGGTGGAAAATTAATAATACACTCTGTAGTACCCAGAATATGGCAAGAAACCCTCATAAAAGTAGAAAATTAAAAACTCACACTGAAGGAACCCAAATATGGCAAGAAAACCTGAAAAATGTGGAAAATGGGAATAATCACAGTGTAGGAACCAGAATTCCGAAAATACTTGAAAAACGTCATAAATGAGAAAATCACATTTTAGGACCCAGAATATGGGGAGAAACCCTGAGAAACGTGGAAAATTAAAAATACACTCTGTAGCACTGAGAATATGGCAAGAAACCCTCAACAAAGTAGAAAATTAAAAACTCACACTGAAGGATCCCGAATATGGCGCGAAAACATGAAAAAGGTAGAAAATGAGAATAATCACACTGTATTACCCAGAATTACAAAAACATGAAAAACATCGAAAATGAGAAAATCACACTTGTAGGACCCAAAATACGAAAAAACTTGAAAAACGTGGAAAATGAGAAAATCACACTGCAGAAACCAGAATATGCCGAACAACCATGAAAAACCTGAAAATTAAAAATTCACACTATTGGACACAGAATATGGTGAGAAACCATGAAAAGACTGGACAATTAAAATTTCACACTTCATTACCCAGATATGGAGAGAAATACTGAAAACCGTGGGAAAAAATTCACAATGAAGGACCTGGAATACGGCAAGAGACCCTGAAAAAACATGGAAATGAGAAAATCACACAGTATAACCCAGAATATGACGAAAAAACCTGAAAAAGATAAAATATTAAAATATCACACGGAAGGACCCAGAATATGGCGAAAAACCTGAAAAAGGAGGAAGATAAAAAAAACTCACACTGAAGGACACAGAATATGGCGAGAAAACCTGAAAAAAGTAGAAAATTAAAAATTCACACTGAAAGACCCCGAATATGGTTTGAAAACCTGAAAAAGGTGGAAAATGAGAATAATCACACTGTAGGACCCAGATTATGCCCAGAAACCCTGAAAACGTGTAAAATTAAAAAAACATGCTGTAGGACCCAGAATATGGCGAGAAAACCTGAAAAAAGTAGAAAATTAAAAATTTACACTGAAGGACCCCGAATATGGTGAGAAAACCTGAAAAAGGTGGAAAATGAGAATAATCACACTGTAGGACCCAGATTTTGCCCAGAAACCCTGAAAACGTGGAAAATTAAAAATACATGCTTTAGGACCTAGAATATGGCGAGAAACCCTGAAAAAAGTTCAAAATTACAAACTCACACTGTAGGACCCCAAATATGGCGAGAAACCCTGAAAAAGGTGGAAAATGAGAAAATCACATTTCAGGACCCAGAATAGGCCTAGAAAATGTGAAAAACGTGAAAATTAAAAATTCACTCTAACGGACCCAGAATATGGCGAGAAAAAGGTAATAAAAAAGTAGAAAATTAAAATCTCACAGTGAAGGAGCCCAAACATGGCGAGAAAATCTGAAAAAGGTGGAAAATGAGAAAATCACACTGTAGGATCCAGAATATGGTGAGAAACCCTGAAGAAAGTAGAAAAATACAAACTGACACTGAAGGACCCCAAATATGGGGAGAAAACCTGAAAAAGGTGGAAAATGAGAAAATCACACTGCAGGACCCAGAATATTTCAAGAAACACTGAAAAACGTGAAAATTAAAAATTCACACTGTCGGACACAGAATATGGCGAGAAACCATGAAAAAAAGTGGATAATTAAAATTCACACTGTATTACCCATAATATGGGGAGAAATACTGAAAAACGTGGAAAATTAAAAATCCACACTGAAGGACCTGGAATATGGCAAGAAAACCTGAAAATGTGGAAATGAGAAAATCACAATGTAGGACCCAGAATATGAAGAAAAAACCTGAAAAACGTGGAAAATGAAAAATACATACTATAGGACACAGTTTATGGCGAGAAACCCTGAAAGAGTAGACAATTAAAAACTCACACTGAAGGACCCCAAATATGGCAAGAAACCCTGAAAAAAGTAGAAAATTACAAACTGACACTGAAGAACCCCAATTATGGCGAGAAAACCTGAAAAAGGTGGAAAATGAGAAAATCACACTGTAGGACCCAGAATTACGAAAAAACTTGAAAATATCGAAAATGAGAAAATCACACTATAGGACCCAGAATATGCCAAGAAACCCTGAAAACGTGAAAAATTAAAAATACAACGTTTAGGACCCAGAATACGGCGAGAAACCCTGAAAAAATTAGAAAATTAAAAACTCACACTGAAGGACCCGAAAAATGGCTAGAAAGGCTGAAAAAGGTGGAAAATGAGAAAATCACACTGTAGGACCCAGAATTACGAAAAAAATTGAAAAATGTGGAAAATGAGAAAATCACACTGTAGGACCCAGAATATGCCGAGAAACGCTGAAAAAAGTGAAACATTAAATATTCACACTGTCGGACCAAGAATATTACCAAAAAAAAAACCTTAAAAACGACGAAAATTAAAAATTTACACTGTGGGACCCAGAATATGGCGAGAAACACTGAAAAATGTGGAAAATTAAATTCACACTGTACGAACAAGAATATGCCGAGAAAACCTGAAAAAGTTTGAAAATGAAAAAATCACACTGTGGGACTGAGAATATGACGAAAAAAAAACCTTAAAAACATGGAAAATTAAAAACTCCCACTGAAGAACCTAGAATATGGCAAGAAACCCTGAAAAAGGTGGAAAATGAGAAATTCACACTGTAGGACTCAGAATATGATGAGAAACACTGAAAAATGTTGAAAAATAAAAATTCACACTATAGGACCAGAATATGGAAAAAAAACTTGAAAAACGTGGAAAATTAAAAATTCACACTGCAGGACCCAGAATATGCTGAGAAAACCTGAAAAAGGTGGAAAATGAGAAAATCACACTGTAGGATGGAGAATTGGGGAAAAAAACTTGAAAAAAGTCAAAAATTGGAAAATCGCACAGTAGGAGCAAGAATATGCCAGAAACCCTGAAAACGTGGAAAATTAAAAATACACGCTGTAGGATTCAGAATATGGCAAGAAACCCTGAAAGAAGTAGAAAATTAAAAACTCACACTGAAGGCGAGAAAACCTGAAAAAATGTGGAAAATGAGAAAAACAATCTGTAGGACATAGAAATGCGAAAAAACTTTAAAAAAGTGGAAAATGAGAAAATCACATTGTAGGACCCAGAATATGCCAAGAAACCCTGAAAAACGAGAAAAAAATAAAAATATGCTTTTTGGAGCCAGAATATTGCAAGAAACACAGTAAAAAGTAGAAAATTAAAAACTCACACTGAAAGACACCGAATATGGCAAAAAACCTGAAAAAGGTGGAAAATGAGTATAATCACACTGTAGGACACAGAATAGCGAAAAAACTTGAAAAACGTGGAAAAGGAGAAAATCACACTGCAGAACCCAGAATATGCCGAGAAACCCTGAAAAACTAGAAAATTAAAAACTCACATTGAAGGACCCCGAATATGGAGAGTTAACCTGAAAAAGGTGGAAAATGAGAAAATCACACTGTAGGACCCAGAATTACAAAAAAACTTGAAAAACGTGGAAAAGGAGAAAATCACACTGCAAGACCCAGAATATGCCGAGAAACACTGAAAAATGTGAAAATAAAAAATTCACACTGTCAGACACAGAATATGGCAAGAAACCATGAAACAAGTGGAAAATGAGAAAATCACACTGTATTGCCCAGAATATGGCGAGAAATACTGAAAAACGTGGAAAATTAAAAATTCAGACTGAAGGACCTGGAATATGGCAAGAAAACCTGAAAAACGAGGAAATGGGAAAATCACACTGTAGGAGCCAGAATATGCAGAGAAACCTTGAAAAACGTGGAAAATTAAAAATACACTCTGTAGGACCCAGAATATGGCGAGAAACCCTGAAGAATGTAGAAAATTAAAAACTCACATTGAAGGACCCTGAATATGGCGAGAAAACCTGAAAAAGGTGGAAAATGAGAAAATCACACCGTAGGACCCATAATATTACAAAAAACTTGAAAGAAGTGGAAAATTAAAAATTCACAGTGAAGGACCCAGAATATGGCGAGAAAACCTGAAAAACGAGGAAAATTCAAAATTCACACTGTAGGACCCAGAATATGGCCAGAAAACCTGAAAAAGTTGGAAAATGAGAATAATCACACTGTAGGACCAAGATATGCGAAAAAACTTGAAAAATTTCAAAATTGAGAAAATCACACTGTAGGACCCAGAATATGCTGAGAAACACTGAAAAACGTGGAAAATTAAAAATACACGCTGTAGGACCCATAATATGTCGAGAAACCCTGAAAAATTAGAAATGTAAAAACTCACACTGAGGGACCCCAAATATGGCAAGAAAACATGAAAAAGGTGAAAAAAGAGAAAATCACACTGTAGGACCCAGAAATATGAAAAAACTTGAAAAATGTGGAAAATGAGAAAATCACACTGCAGAAACCAGAATATGCCGAACAACCATGAAAAACCTGAAAATTAAAAATTCACACAGTCGGACACAGAATATGGTGAGAAACCATGAAAAAAGTGGACAATTAAAAATTCACACTTTATTACCCAGATATGGCGAGAAATACTGAAAACCGTGGAAAAAAATTCACACTGAAGGACCTGGAATACGGCAAGTGACCCTGAAAAACATGGAAATGAGAAAATCACACAGTAGGACCCAGCATATGGCGAGAAAACCTGAAAAAAGTAGAAAATTAAAAATTCACACTGAAGGACCCCGAATATTGCAAGAAAACCTGAAAAGGGTGGAAAATGAGAATAATCAATCTGTAGGACCCAGCTTATGCCTAGAAACCCTGAAAACGTGGAAAATTAAAAATACATGCTGTAGGACCCAGAATATGGCGTGTAACCCTGAAAAAAGTTGAAAATAACAAACTCACAATGTAGGACCCCAAATATGGCGAGAAACCCTGCAAAAGGTGGAAAATGAGAAAATCACACTGCAGGATCCAGAATATGCCGAGAAAATGTGAAAAACGTGAAAATTAATAATTCACACTCACGGACCCAGAATATGGCGAGAAACACTTAATAAAA
The DNA here is from genome assembly GCF_978045245.1 of Mus caroli. Taxonomy (NCBI): domain Eukaryota; kingdom Metazoa; phylum Chordata; class Mammalia; order Rodentia; family Muridae; genus Mus; species Mus caroli. Next base: position 159,104 of record NW_028227281.1, on the reverse strand, counting down.
AAGTAGGAAATTAAAAACTCACAGTGAAGGAGCCCAAACATGACCAGAAAAACCTGAAAAAGGTGGAAAATGAGAAAATCACACTGTAGGATCCAGAATATGGCGAGAAATCCTGAAAAAAGTAGAAAAATAAAAACTCACACTGAAGGACCCCAAATATGGCAAGAAAACCCGAAAAAGGTGGAAAATGAGAAAATCACACAGTAGGACCCAGAATTACAAAAAAACTTGAAAAAAGTGGAAAATGAGAAAATCACACTGCAGGACCAAGAATATTTAGAGAAATCCTGAAAAACTTGAAAATTAAAAATTCACACTCCAGGACCTAGAATATGCCGAGAAATCCTGAAAAACGTGAAAATTAAAAATTCACATTATCGGACCCAGAATATGGTTAGAAACCCTGAAAAACGGGAAAATTAAAAATTCAACTGAAGGACCCGGAATATGGCGAGAAACCCTGAAAAAAGTAGAAAACTGGAAAATGAGAATAATCACAGTGTAGGACCCAGAATTGCACAAAAAAAAACTTGAAAAACATCGTAATGAGAAAATCACACTGTAGGACCCAGAATATGGCAAGAAACCCTGAGAAACGTGGAAAATTAATAATACACTCTGTAGTACCCAGAATATGGCAAGAAACCCTCAAAAAAGTAGAAAATTAAAAACTCACACTGAAGAACCCCAAATATGGCAAGAAAACCTAAAAAATGTGGAAAATGAGAATAATCACAGATTAGGACCCAGAATTGCGAAAATACTTGAAATGTCGTAAATGAGAAAATCACATTTTAGGACCCAGAATATGGCGAGAAACCCTGAGAAACGTAGAAAATTAAAAATACACTCTGTAGCACCGAGAATATGGCAAGAAACCCTCAACAAAGTAGAAAATTAAAAACTCACAATGAAGGACCCCGAATATGGCGAGAAAACCTGAAAGAGGTGGAAAATGAGAATAATCACACTGTAGGACCCAGAATAGCGAAAAAAAACATGAAAATCATTGAAAATGAGAAAATCACACTGTAGGACCCAGAATATTGCGAGAAACCCTGAGAAACGTGGAAAATTAAAAATACACTCTGTAGCACCCAGAATATGGCAAGAAACGCTCAAAAAAGTAGAAAATTAAAAACTCACACTGAAGGACCCTGAATATGCCGAGAAAACATGAAAAAGGTAGAAAATGAGAATATTCACACTATATTACCCAGAATTACAAAAACATGAAAAACATCGAAAATGAGAAAATCACACTGTAGGACCCAGAATATGCTCAGAAACCATGAAAAACATGGAAAATTAAAAATACACGCTCTAGGACCCAGAATATGGCGAGAAACTTTGAAAAAGAAAATTAAAAATTCACACTGAGGTATCACGAATATGGAGAGAAAACCTGAAAAAGGTGGAAAATGAGAATAATCACACTGTAGGACCCAGAATTGCGAAAAAACTTGAAAAACGTCGAAAATGAGAAAATCACACTGTAGGACCCACAATATGACGAAAAAAAACCTGAAAAACGTGGAAAATTAAAAATACACGCTGTAGGACACAGAATATGTCGAGAAACCCTGAAAAATTAGAAAATTAAAACCTCACACTGAAGGACCCTAAATATGGTGAGAGAACCTAAAAAATGTAGAAAATTAAAAATTCACACTAAAGGACCCGGAATATGGCAATAAAACCTGAAAAAGAGGAAAATTAAAAATTCACACTGAAGGACCCAGAATATGGCAATAAAACCTGAAAAAAGTAGAAAATTAAAAATTCACACTGAAGGACCTGGAATATGTGAAGAAAACCTGAAAACCGTGGAAATGAGAAAATCACACTGTAGGACCCAGAATATGACGGAAAAACCTGAAAAACGTGGAAAATTAAAAATTCACACTGAAGGACCTGGAATATGTGAAGAAAACCTGAAAAACGTGGAAATGAGAAAATCACACTGTAGGATCCAGAATATGACGGAAAAACCTGAAAAACGTGGAAAATTAAAAATTCACACTGAAGTACCCGGCATATGGTGAGAAAAACTGAAAAACGAGGAAAATTCAAAAACACACTGTAGGATCCAGAGTAAAGGCGAGAAAACCTGAAAAAGGTGGAAAGTGAGAATTTTCACAATGTAGGACCCAGATTTGGAAAAAAAAAAAAGTGAAAAACGTCGAAAATGAGAAAATCACACTGTAGGACCCAGAGTATGCCGAGAAACCCTAAAAACGGTGGAAATTGAGAAAATCACACTTTAGGACCCAGAATTTCGAAAAAACTTGAAAAATGTAGAAAATGAGGAAATCACACTGTAGGACCCACAATATGACGAAATAAACCTGAAAAACGTGGAAAATTAAAAATACACGCTGTAGGACACAGAATATGTTGAGAAACCCTGAAAAATTAGAAAATTAAAAACTCACACTGAAGGACCCTAAATATGGCGAGAGAACATAAAAAAAGTAGAAAATTAAAAATTCACACTAAAGGACCCGGAATATGGCAATAAAACCTGAAAAAAGAGGAAAATTAAAAATTCACACTGAAGGACCTGGAATATGTGAAGAAAACCTGAAAAATGTGGAAATGAGAAAATCACACTGTAGGAACCAGAATATGACGGTAAAACCTGAAAAACGTGGAAAATTAAAAATTCACACTGAAGTACCCGGCATGTGGCGAGAAAAACTGAAAAATGAGGAAAATTCAAAAACACACTGTAGGATCCAGAATATAGGCGAGAAAACCTGAAAAAGGTGGAAAGTGAGAATTATCACAATGTAGTACCCAGACTTGGAAAAAAAAAAGTGAAAAACGTCGAAAATGAGAAAATCACACTGTAGGACCCAGAGTATGCCGAGAAACCCTGAAAAACGAGGAAAATTAAAAATACACGTTGGAGGACACAGAATATGTAGAGAAACACTGAAAAATTAGAAAAGTAAAAAATCACATTGAAGGACCCTAAATATGGCGAGAAAACCTTAAAAAGTTGTAAAATGAGAAAATCACACTGTAGGACGCAGAATTCCGAAAAAACTCGAAAAAAGTGGAAAATGAGAAAATCACACTGCAAGACCCAGAATATGCCAGAAACCCTGAAAAATGTAAAAATTAAAAATTCACCCAAAATATGGCGAGAAATACTGAAAAACGTGGAAAATTAAAATATTCAACTGAAGGACCCGGAATATGGCTAGGAAACCTGAAAAATGAGAAAAATTCAAAACTCACACTGTAGGAACCAGAATATGGCGAGAAAACCTGAAATAGGTGGAAAAATAGAAAATCACAATGTAGGACCCAGAATATGAAGTAAAAACTTGAAAAGCGTGGAAAATTAAAAATACACGATGTAGGACACAGAATATGTCGAGAAACCCTGAAAAATAAGAAAATTAAAACCTCACACTGAAGGACCAAAAAAATGGCGAGAGAACCTGAAAAAAGTAGAAAATTAAAAATTCACACTGAAGGACCCAGAATTGCGAAAAAACTTGAAAAAAGTGGAAAATGAGAAAATCACACTGTAGGACCCAGAATATGCCAAGAAACCCTGAAAACGTGGAAAATTAAAAATACATGCTGTAGGATGCAGAATACA
>NW_028227281.1:0-155388 GCF_978045245.1 Mus caroli | reverse complement strand
TAATTTTCTACATTTTTTAGGTTCTCTCACCATATTTAGGGTCCTTCAGTGTGAGGTTTTAATTTTCTAATTTTTCAGGGTTTCTCGACATATTCTGTGTCCTACAGCGTGTATTTTTAATTTTCCACGTTTTTCAGGTTTTTTTTTCGTCATATTGTGGGTCCTACAGTGTGATTTTCTCATTTTCGACGTTTTTCAAGTTTTTTTCGCAATTCTGGGTCCTACAGTGTGATTATTCTCATTTTCCACCTTTTTCAGGTTTTCTCTCCATATTCGTGATACCTCAGTGTGAATTTTTAATTTTCTTTTCAAAGTTTCTCGCCATATTCTGGGTCCTAGAGCGTGTATTTTTAATTTTCCACGTTTTTCATGGTTTCTGAGCATATTCTGGGTCCTACAGTGTGATTTTCTCATTTTCAATGTTTTTCATGTTTTTGTAATTCTGGGTAATATAGTGTGAATATTCTCATTTTCTACCTTTTTCATGTTTTCTCGGCATATTCAGGGTCCTTCAGTGTGAGTTTTTAATTTTCTACTTTTTTGAGCGTTTCTTGCCATATTCTGGGTGCTACAGAGTGTATTTTTAATTTTCCACGTTTCTCAGGGTTTCTCGCAATATTCTGGGTCCTACAGTGTGATTTTCTCATTTTCAATGATTTTCATGTTTTTTTTCGCTATTCTGGGTCCTACAGTGTGATTATTCTCATTTTCCACCTCTTTCAGGTTTTCTCGCCATATTCGGGGTCCTTCATTGTGAGTTTTTAATTTTCTACTTTGTTGAGGGTTTCTTGCCATATTCTCGGTGCTACAGAGTGTATTTTTAATTTTCTACGTTTCTCAGGGTTTCTCGCCATATTCTGGGTCCTAAAATGTGATTTTCTCATTTACGACATTTCAAGTATTTTCGCAATTCTGGGTCCTAATCTGTGATTATTCTCATTTTCCACATTTTTTAGGTTTTCTTGCCATATTTGGGGTTCTTCAGTGTGAGTTTTTAATTTTCTACTTTTTTGAGGGTTTCTTGCCATATTCTGGGTACTACAGAGTGTATTATTAATTTTCCACGTTTCTCAGGGTTTCTTGCCATATTCTGGGTCCTACAGTGTGATTTTCTCATTACGATGTTTTTCAAGTTTTTTTTTGTGCAATTCTGGGTCCTACACTGTGATTATTCTCATTTTCCAGTTTTCTACTTTTTTCAGGGTTTCTCGCCATATTCCGGGTCCTTCAGTTGAATTTTTAATTTTCCCGTTTTTCAGGGTTTCTAACCATATTCTGGGTCCGATAATGTGAATTTTTAATTTTCACGTTTTTCAGGATTTCTCGGCATATTCTAGGTCCTGGAGTGTGAATTTTTAATTTTCAAGTTTTTCAGGATTTCTCTAAATATTCTTGGTCCTGCAGTGTGATTTTCTCATTTTCCACTTTTTTCAAGTTTTTTTGTAATTCTGGGTCCTACTGTGTGATTTTCTCATTTTCCACCTTTTTCGGGTTTTCTTGCCATATTTGGGGTCCTTCAGTGTGAGTTTTTATTTTTCTACTTTTTTCAGGATTTCTCGCCATATTCTTGATCCTACAGTGTGATTTTCTCATTTTCCACCTTTTTCAGGTTTTTCTGGTCATGTTTGGGCTCCTTCACTGTGAGTTTTTAATTTCCTACTTTTTTATTAAGTGTTTCTCGCCATATTCTGGGTCCGTGAGTGTGAATTATTAATTTTCACGTTTTTCACATTTTCTCGGCATATTCTGGATCCTGCAGTGTGATTTTCTCATTTTCCACCTTTTGCAGGGTTTCTCGCCATATTTGGGGTCCTACATTGTGAGTTTGTTATTTTCAACTTTTTTCAGGGTTACACGCCATATTCTGGGTCCTACAGCATGTATTTTTAATTTTCCACGTTTTCAGGGTTTCTAGGCATAAGCTGGGTCCTACAGATTGATTATTCTCATTTTCCACCCTTTTCAGGTTTTCTTGCAATATTCGGGGTCCTTCAGTGTGAATTTTTAATTTTCTACTTTTTTCAGGTTTTCTCGCCATATGCTGGGTCCTACTGTGTGATTTTCTCATTTCCATGTTTTTCAGGGTCACTTGCCGTATTCCAGGTCCTTCAGTGTGAATTTTTTTCCACGGTTTTCAGTATTTCTCGCCATATCTGGGTAATAAAGTGTGAATTTTTAATTGTCCACTTTTTTCATGGTTTCTCACCATATTCTGTGTCCGACTGTGTGAATTTTTAATTTTCAGGTTTTTCATGGTTGTTCGGCATATTCTGGTTTCTGCAGTGTGATTTTCTCATTTTCCACATTTTTCAAGTTTTTTCATATTTCTGGGTCCTACAGTGTGATTTTCTCTTTTTTCACCTTTTTCATGTTTTCTTGCCATATTTGGGGTCCCTCAGTGTGAGTTTTTACATTTCTAATTTTTCAGGGTTTCTCGACATATTATGGGTCCTACAGCGTGTATTTTTAATTTTCCACGTTTTTCAGTGTTTCTCAGCATATTCTGGGTCCTACAGTGTGATTTTCTCAATTTTGAAATTTTTCAAGTTTTTTCGCATATCTTGGTCCTACAGTGTGATTATTCTCATTTTCCAACTTTTTCAGGTTTTCTAGCCATATTCTGGGTCCTACAGTGTGAATTTTGAATTTTCCTCGTTTTTCAGGTTTTCTCGCCATATTCTGGGTCCTTCACTGTGAATTTTTAATTTTCCACTTCTTTCAAGTTTTTTGTAATATTATGGGTCCTACGGTGTGATTTTCTCATTTTCCACCTTTTTCAGGTTTTCTCGCCATATTCGGGGTCCTTCAATGTGAGTTTTTAATTTTCTACATTCTTCAGGGTTTCTCGCCATATTCTGGGTCCTACAGAGTGTATTTTTAATTTTCCACGTTTTTCAAGGTTTCTCTGCATATTCTGGCTCCTACAGTGTGATTTTCCCATTTCCTCGTTTTTCAGGTTTTCTTGCCATATTCCAGGTCCTTCAGTCTGAATTTTTAATTTTCCACGTTTTTCAGTATTTCTCGCCATATTCTGGGCAATACAGTGTGATTTTCTCATTTTCCACTTGTTTCATGGTTTCTTGCCATATTCTGTGTCTGACAGTGTGAATTTTTTATTTTCACATTTTTCAGTGTTTCTCGGCATATTCTGGGTCTTGCAGTGTGATTTTCTCCTTTTCCACGTTTTTCAAGTTTTTTTGTAATTCTGGGTCCTACAGTGTGATTTTCTCATTTTCCACCTTTTTCAGGTTAACTCTCCATATTCGGGGTCCTTCAATGTGAGTTTTTAATTTTCTAGTTTTTCAGGGTTTCTCGGCATATTCTGGGTTCTGCAGTGTGATTTTCTCCTTTTCCACGTTTTTCAAGTTTTTTCGCTATTCTGTGTCCTACAGTGTGATTATACTCATTTTCCACCTTTTTCAGGTTTTTTGCCATATTCGGTGTCTTTCAGTGTGAGTTTTTAATTTTCTACTTTTTACTGTGTTTCTTGCAATATTCTGGCTCCAAAAAGCATATTTTTATTTTTTTCTCGTTTTTCAGGGTTTCTTGGCATATTCTGGGTCCTACAATGTGATTTTCTCATTTTCCACTTTTTTAAAGTTTTTTCGCATTTCTATGTCCTACAGATTGTTTTTCTCATTTTCCACATTTTTTCAGGTTTTCTCGCCTTCAGTGTGAGTTTTTAATTTTCTACTTCTTTCAGGGTTTCTTGCCATATTCTGAATCCTACAGCGTGTATTTTTAATTTTCCACGTTTTCAGGGTTTCTGGCATATTCTTGCTCCTACTGTGCGATTTTCCAATTTTTGACTTTTTTCAAGTTTTTTTCCCCAATTCTCCATCCTACAGTGTGATTTTCTCATTTTCCACCTTTTTCAGGTTTTCTCAGCATATTCTGGGTCCTGCAGTGTGAATTTTTAATTTTCCACGTTTTTCAAGTTTTTTTTCCATATTCTGGTCCTATAGTGTGAATTTTTATTTTTCAACATTTTTCAGTGTTTCTCATCATATTCTGGGTCCTACAGTGTGAATTTCTCATTTTCCACCTTTTTCAGGGTTTCTTGCCATATTCTAGGTTCTTCAGTGGGAGTTTTTAATTTTCCATGTTTTTAAGGTTTTTTTTTCGTCATATTCTCAGTCCCACAGTGTGATTTTTTCATTTTCAAACTTTTTCAGGTTTTCTCGGCATATTCTTGTTCATACAGTGTGAATTTAATTTTCCACATTTTTCAGTGTTTCTCGCCATATTCTGGGTCCCACAGTGTAAATTTTTAATTTTCGTCGTTTTTAAGGTTTTTTTTTTTGGTAATATTCTTGGTCCGACAGTGTGAATATTTAATGTTTCACTTTTTTCAGCGTTTCTCGGCATATTCTGGGTCCTACAGTGTGATTTTCTCATTTTCCACATTTTTCAATTTTTTTCGTAATTCTGGGTCCTACAGTGTGATTTTCTCATTTTCCACCTTTTTCAGCCTTTCTAGCCATTTTTCGGGTCCTTCAGTGTGAGTTTTTAATTTTCTAATTTTTTCAGGGTTTCTCGCCGTATTCTGGGTCCTAAACGTTGTATTTTTAATTTTTCACGTTTTCAGGGTTTCTTGGCATATTCTGGGTCCTATAGTGTGATTTTCTCATTTTCGATATTTTCAAGTTTTTTCGTAATTCTGGGTCCTACAGTGTGATTTTCTCATTTTCCACCTTTTTCAGGTTTTCTCGCCATAATTGGGGTTCTTCAGTGTCAGTTTGTAATTTTCTACTTTTTTCAGGGTTTCTTGCCATATTTGGGGTCCTTCAGTGTGAGTTTTTAATTGTCTACTCTTTCAGGGTTTCTCGCCATAAACTGTGTCCTATAGTATGTATTTTTCATTTTCCACGTTTTTCAGGTTTTTTCTTCATATTCTGGGTCCTACATTGTGATTTTCTCATTTCCACATTTTCAGGTTTTCTTGCCATATTCCAGGTCCTTCAGTGTGGATTTTTAATTTTCCACGTTTTTCAGTATTTCTCCCCATATTATGGGTAATACAGTGTGAATTGTAATTATCCACTTTTTTTCATGGTTTCTCGCCATATTCTGTGTCCGACAGTGTGAATTTTTAATTTTCACGTTTTTCAGTGTTTCTTGAAATATTCTGGGTCCTGCAGTGTGATTTTCTCATTTTCCACCTTTTTCAGGTTTTCTCCCCATATTTGGGGTCCTTCAGTGTCAGTTTGTATTTTTCTACTTTCTTCAGGGTTTCTCACCATATTCTGGATCCTACAGTGTGATTTTCTCATTTTCCACCTTTTTCAGATTTTCTCGCCATGTTTGGGCTCCTTCACTGTGAGATTTTAATTTTCTACTTTTTTATTACCTTTTTCTCGCCATATTCTGGGTCCGTTAGAGTGAATTTTTAATTTTCACGTTTTTCACATTTTCTAGGCCTATTCTGGGTCCTGAAATGTGATTTTCTCATTTTCCACCTTTTTCAGGGTTTCTCGCCATATTTGGGGTCCTACAGTGTGAGTTTGTAATTTTGAACTTTTTTCAGGGTTTCTCGCCATATTCTAGGTCCTAAAGCATGTATTTTTAATTTTCCACGTTTTCAGGGTTTCTGGGCAAAATCTGGGTCCTACAGTGTGATTATTCTCATTTTCCACCTTTTTCAGGTTTTCTCACCATATTCGGGGTCCTTCAGTGTGAATTTTTAATTTTCTACTTTTTTCAGGTTTTCTCGCCATATTCTGGGTCCTACAGCATGTTTTTTTAATTTTACACGTTTTCAGGGTTTCTGGGCATAATCTGGGTCCTACAGTGTGATTATTCTCATTTTCCACCTTTTTCAGGTTTTCAAACCATATTCGGGGTCTTTCAGTGTGAATTTTTAATTTTCTACTTTTTTCAGGTTTTCTCGCCATATTCTGTGTCCTTCAGTGTGAGTTTTTTTTATCTTCCTCCTTTTTCAGGTTTTTCGCCATATTCTGGGTCCTTCCGTGTGATATTTTAATATTTTATCTTTTTCAGGTTTTTTCGTCATATTCTGGGTTATACTGTGTGATTTTCTCATTTCCATGTTTTTTCAGGGTCTCTTGCCGTATTCCAGGTCCTTCATTGTGAATTTTTTCCCACGGTTTTCAGTATTTCTCTCCATATCTGGGTAATGAAGTGTGAAATTTTAATTGTCCAGTCTTTTCATGGTTTCTCACCATATTCTGTGTCCAATAGTGTGAATTTTTAATTTTCAGGTTTTTCATAGTTGTTCGGCATATTCTGGTTTCTGCAGTGTGATTTTCTCATTTTCCACGTTTTTCAAGTTTTTTCGTATTTTGGGTCCTACAAGTGTGATTTTCTCATTTTCGATGTTTTTCATGTTTTTGTAATTCTGGGTAATACAGTGTGATTATTCTCATTTTCTACCTTTTTCATGTTTTCGCGCCATATTCGGGATCCTTCAGTGTGAGTTTTTAATTTTCTACTTTGTTGAGGGTTTCTTGCCATATTCTCAGTGCTACAGAGTGTATTTTTAATTTTCCACGTTTCTCAGGGTTTCTCCCCATATTCTGGGTCCTAAAATGTGATTTTCTCATTTATGACGTTTTTCAAGTATTTTCGGAATTCTGGTTCCTACACTGTGATTATTCCCATTTTCCACATTTTTCAGGTTTTCTTGCCATATTTGGGTTCCTTCAGTGTGAGTTTTTAATTTTCTACTTTTATGAGGGTTTCTTGCCATATTCTGGGTACTACAGAGTGTATTATTAATTTTCCACCTTTCCCAGGGTTTCTTGCCATATTCTGGGTCCTACAGTGTCTGTCTGTCTCTCTGTGTGTCTGATCCCCTGGAACTGTAGATGGCCCAGCATATAGTTGCTGGTAGTTGATCCCAGGTTCTCTGGAAGAGGAGACAATGCTGTTAATTGTTGAGCCCTTTCAGTGGCTCCACCTATCTTTAAATTTTTAGAAGTATATGTTAGGCTGTGTTTATGTACATATTATGAAGACCATAAGAGGGATTTAGATTCTCCAGAATCTGACACCCTCTTCTGGAGTGTCTGAAGACAACTACAGTGTACTTATATCTAATAAATACATAAATAAATAAATAAATAAATAAATAAATAAATAAATAAACATTATTTTAAAAGGATAAGAAAGAAAGAAAGACCAGGCAGGCCTGCCCTCCTTATCTCTGTTTGTCTGTCTGTCTGTCTGTCTGATCCCCTGGAACTGGAGATGGGCCACCATACAGTTGCTGGTAGTTGATACCATGTTCTCTGGAAGAAGAGACAATGCTGTTAATTGTTGAGCCCTTTCAGTGGCCCCACCCATCTTTAAATTTTTAGAAGTGTATGTGAATCTGTGTTTATGTCCATCATATGCAGACCATAAGAGGGATTTATATTCTCCAGAATCTGACACCCTCTTCTGGAGTGTCTGAAGACAGCTACAGTGTACTTATATCTAATAAATACATAAGTAAATAAATAAACATTTTTTTTAAGGATAAGAAAGAAAGAAAAACCAGGCAGGCCTGCAATCCTTGTCTGTCTGTCTGTATGTATGTCTGTCTGATCCTCTGGAACTGGAGATGGGCCACAATATAGTTGCTTGTAGTTGATCCCAGGTTCTCTGGAAGAGGAGACAATGCTGTTAGTTGTTGAGCCCTCTCAGTGGCCCCACACATCTTTAAATTTTTAGAAGTATATGTGAGGCTGTGTTTATGTACATCATATGCAGACCATAAGAGGGATATAGATTCTCCAGAATCTGACACCCTCTTCTGGAGAGTCTGAAGACAGCTACAGTGTACTTATATCTAATAAATACATAAATAAATAAATAAACATTTTTTAAAAAGTATAAGAAAGAAAGAAAAATCAGGCAGGCCTGCCATCCTTATCTCTGTCTGTCTGTCTGTCTGTCTTATCCCCTGGAACTTGAGATGGGCCACCATATAGTTGCTGGTAGTTGATCCCACGTTCTCTGGAAGAAGAGACAATGCTGTTAATTGTTGAGCCCTTTCAGTGGGCCCACCCATCTTTTAATTTTTAGAAGTATATGTGAGGCTCTGTTTATGTACATCATATGCAGACCATAAGAGGGATTTAGATTCTCCAGAATCTGACACCCTCTTCTGGAGTGTCTGAAGACAGCTACAGTGTACTTATATCTAAGAAATGCATAAATAAATAAATAAATAAATAAATATTTTTAAAAAGGATAAGAATGAAAGAAAGACCAGGCAGGCCTGCCATCCTTAGCACTGTCTGTATGTCTGTCTGTCTGATCCCCTGGAACTGGAGATGGGCCACCATATAGTTGCTGGTAGTTGATTCCAGGTACTCTGGAAGAGGAGACAATGCTGTTAATTGTTGAGCTTTTAGAGTGGCCCCACCCTTCTTTAAATTTTTAGAGTATATGTGAGGCTGTGTTTATGTACATCACATGCAGACCATAAGAGGGATTTAGATTCTCCAGAATCTGACATCCTCTTCTGGAGTGTCTGAACAGCTACAGTGTATTTATATCTAATAAACAAATAGATAAATAAATAAATAAATAAATAAATAAACATTTTTTTAAAAAGGATAAGAAAGAAAGAAAGACCAGGCAGGCCTGCCATCCATATCTCTGTCTGTCTGTCTGTCTGTCTATCTGATCCCCAGGAACTGGAGATGGGCCACCATATAGTTGCTGGTAGTTGATCCAAGGTTCTCTGAAAGAGGAGAAAATGCTCTTAATTGTTGAGCCCTTTCAGTGGCCCCACACTTCTTTAAATATTTAGAAGTATATGTGAGGCCTGTTTATGAACATCATATTCAGATTATAAGAGGATTTAGATTCTCCAGAATCTGACACCCTCTACTGGAGTGTCTGAAGACAGCTACAGTGTACTTATATATAATAAATACATAAATAAATAAATAAATAAATAAATAAATAAATAAATAAATAAACATTTTTAAAAAGGATAAGAAAGAAAGTAAGACCAGGCAGGCCTGCCATCCTTATCTCTGTCTGTCTGTCTGTCTGTCTATCTGATCCCCGGGAACTGGAGATGGGCCACCATATAGTTGCTGGTAGTTGATCCCAGGTTCTCTGGAAGAGGAGACAATGCTGTTAATTGTTGAACCCTATCAGTGGCCCTACCCATCTTTAAATTTTTAGAAGTGTATGTGAGGCTGTGTTTATGTACATCACATGCAGACCAGAAGAGGGATTTAGATTCATCAGAATCTGACACCTTCTTCTGGAGTGTCTGAAGACAACTACAGTGTACTTATATCTAATAAATACATAAATAAATAAGTAAATAAAGAAATAAACATTATTTAAACCAGATAAGAAAGAAAGAAAGACCAGGCAGGCCTGCCATCCTTATCTCTGTCTGTCTGTCTGTCTGTCTGTCATTCTGATCCCCTGGAACTGGAGATGGGCCACCATATAGGTGCTGGTAGTTGATCCCAGGTTCTCTGGAAGAGGACACAATGCTGTTAATTGTTGAGCGCTTTCAGTGGCCCCACCCATCGTTAAATTTTTATTAGTATATGTGAGGCTGTGTTTATGTACATCATATGCAGACCATAAGAGGGATTTAGATTCTCCAGAATCTGACACCCTCTCCTGGAGTGTCTGAAGACAGCTACAGTGTACTTATATCTAATAAATAAATAAATAAATAAATAAATAAATAAATAAATAAATAAATAAATAAACATTTTTTAAAAGGATAAGAAAGAAAGAAGGACCAGGCAGGCCTGCCCTCCTTATCTCTGTCTGTCTGTCTGTCTGTCTGTCTGTCTGATCCCCTGGAACTGGAGATGGGCCACCATATAGTTGCTGCTAGTTGATCCCAGGTTCTGGTAGAGGAGACAATGCTGTTAATTGTTGAGCCGTTTCAGTGGCCCCACACATCTTTAAATTTTTAGAAGTATATGTGAGGCTGTGTTTATGTACATCATATGCAGACAATAAGAGGGATTTAGATTTCCAGAATATGACACCCTCTTCTTAAGTGTCTGAAGACAGCTACAGTGTACTTATATCTAATAAATACATAAATAAATAAATAAATAAATAAATAAATAAATAAATAAACATTTTTAAAATGTATAAGAAAGAAAGAAAAACCAGGCAGGCCTGCAATCCTTGTCTGTCTGTCTGTATGTATGTCTGTCTGATCCCCTGGAACTGGAGATGGGCCACAATATAGTTGCTGGTAGTTGATCCCAGGTACTCTGGAAGAGGAGACAATGCTGTTAATTGTTGAGCCCTTTCAGTGGCTCCACCTATCTTTAAATTTTTAGATGTATATGTGAGGCTGTGTTTATGTACATCATATGCAGACCATAAGAGTGATTTAGATTCTCCAGAATCTGACACCCTCTTCTGGAGTGTCTGAAAACAAGTACAGTGTACTTATATCTAATAAATAAATAAATAAATAAATAAATAAATAAATAAATAAACATTTTTAAAAGGATAAGAAAGAAAGAAAAACCAGGCAGGCCTGCCCTCCTTATCTCTGTCTGTCTGTCTGTCTGTCTGATCCCCTGGAACTGGAGATGGGCCACTATATAGTTGCTGGTAGTTGATCCCAGGTTCTCTGGAAGAAGAGACAATGCTGTTAATTCTTGAGCCCTTTCAGTGGCCCCACCCATCTTTAAATTTTTAGATGTATATGTTAGGCTGTGTTTATGTCCATCATATGCAGACCATAATAGGGATTTATATTCTCCAGAATCTGACACCCTCTTCTGGAGTGTCTGAAGACAACTACAGTGTACTTATATCTAATAAATTCATAAATAAATAAATAAACATTATTTTAAAAGGATAAGAAAGAAAGAAAAACCAGGGAGGCCTGCCACCCTTGTCTGTCTGTGTCTTTGTCTGCCTGATCCCCTGGAACTGGAGATGGGCCACCATATAGTTGCTGGTATTTGTTCCCAGGTTCTCTGTTAGAGGAGACAATGCTGTTAATTGTTGAGCCCTTTCAGTGGCCCCACACATCTTTAAATTTTTAGAAGTATATGTGAGGCTGTGTTTATATACATCATATGCAGACCATAAGAGGGATTTAGATTCTCCAGTATCTGTCACCCTCTTGTGGAGTGTCTGAAGACAGCTACAGTGTACTTATATATAATAAATACATAAATAAATAAATAAATAAACATTTTTTAAAAAGGATAAGAAAGAAAGTAAAACCAGGCAGGCCTGCAATCCTTGTCTGTCTGTCTGTCTGTCTGTCTGATCCCCTAGAACTGGAGATGGGCCACCATATAATTGCTGGTATTTGATCCCAGGTTCTCTGGTAGAGGAGACAATGCTGTTAATTGTTGAGCCGTTTCAGTGGCCCCACACATCTTTAAATTTTTAGAAGTATATGTGAGGCTTTGTTTATGTACATCATATGCAGACCATAAGAGGGATTTAGATTCTCCAGACTATGACACGCTCTTCTGGATTGTCTGAAGACAGCTGCAGTGTACTTATATCTAATAAATAAATAAATAAATAAATAAATAAATAAACAAACATTTTTAAAATGTATAAGAAAGAAAGAAAAACCAGGCAGGCCTGCAATCCTTGTCTGTCTGTCTGTATGTATGTCTGTCTGATCCCCTGGAAATGGAGATGGGCCACAATATAGTTCCTGGTAGTTGATCCCAGGTCCTCTGGAAGAGGAGAAAATGCTGTTAATTGTTGAGCCCTTTCAGTGGCCCCACCCATCTTTAAATTTTTAGAAGTATATGTGAGGCTGTGTTTATGTATATCATATGCAGACCATAAGAAAGATATAGATTCTCCAGAATCTGACACCCTCTTCTGGAGAGTCTGAAGACAGCTACAGTGTACTTATATCTAATAAATGCATAAATAAATAAATAAATAAATGAATAAATGAATAAATAAATAAATAAATAAATAAATAAATAAACATTTTTTAAAAAGGATAAGAAAGAAAGAAAAAACAGGCAGGCCTGCCATCATTATCTCTGTCTGTCTGTCTGTCTGTCTTATCCCCTGGAACTTGAGATGGGCCACCATATAGTTGCTGGTATTTGATCCCACGTTCTCTGGCCGAAGAGTCAATGCTGTTAATTGTTGAGCCCTTTCAGTGGGCCCACCGATCTTTAAATTTTTAGAAGTATATGTGAGGCTGTGTTTATGTACATCATATGCAGACCATAAGAGGGATTTAGATTCTCCAGAAGATGACACCCTCTTCTAGAGTGTCTGAAGACAGCTACAGTGTACTTATATCTAATAAATACATAAAAAAATAAATAAACATTTTTTAAAAAGAATAAGAAAGAAAGAAAGACCAGGCAGGCCTGCCACCTTGTCTGTCTGTCTGTCTGTCTAACTGTCAGATACCCTGGAACTGGAGATGGGCCACCATATAGTTGCTGGTAGTTGATCCCAGGTTCTCTGGAAGAGGAGACAATGCTGTTAATTGTTGAGCCCTTTCAGTGGCCCCACCCATCTTTAAATTTTTAGAAGTATATGTGAGGCTGTGTTCATGTACATCATATGCAGACCATAAGAGGGATATTGATTCTCCAGAATCTGACACCCTCTTCTGGAGAGTCTGAAGACAGCTACAGTGTACTTATATCTAATAAATACATAAATAAACAAATAAACATTTTTTTAAAAGGATAATAAAGAAAGAGAGACCAGGCAGGCCTTCCATCCTTGTCTGTATGTCTGTCTGTCTGATCCCCTGGAACTGGAGATGGGCCACCATATAGTTGCTGGTAGTTGATCCCAGGTTCTCTGGAAGAGGAGTCAGTTCTGTTAATTGTTGAGCCCTTTCAGTGGCCCCACCCATCTTTAAATTTTTAGAAGTATATGTGAGGCTGTGTTCATGTACATCATATGCAGACCATAAGAGGGATATTGATTCTCCAGAATCTGACACCCTCTTCTGGAGAGTCTGAAGACAGCTACAGTGTACTTATATCTAATAAATACATAAATAAACAAATAAACATTTTTTAAAAAGGATAATAAAGAAAGAGAGACCAGGCAGGCCTGCCATCCTTGTCTGTATGTCTGTCTGTCTGATCCCCTGGAACTGGAGATGGGCCACCATATAATAGCTGGTAGTTGATCCCAGGTTCTCGAGAAGAGGAGTCAGTTCTGTTAATTGTTGAGCCCTTTCAGTGGCCCCACCCATCTTTAAATTTTTAGAAGTATATGTGAGGCTGTGTTCATGAACATCATATGCAGACCATAAGAGGGATATAGATTCTCCAGAATCTGACACCATTTTCGGGAGTGTTTGAAGACAGCTACAGTGTACTTAAATCTAATAAATACATACTTAAATTAATAAACATTTTTTAAAAAGGATAAGAAAGAATGAAAGACCAGGTAGACCTGCCATCCTTAACTCTATCTGTCTATATGTCTGTCTGTCTGTCTGATCCCCTGGAACTGGAAATGGGCCACCATATATTTGCTGGTAGTTGATCCCAGGTTCTCTATAAGAGGAGACAATGATGTTAATTGTTGATCCCTTTCATTGGCCCCACACATCTTTAAATTTTTAGAAGTAAATGTGAGGCTGTGTTTATGTACATCATATGCAGACCATAAGAGGCATATAGATTCTCCAGAATCTGACACCCTCTTCTGGAGTGTCTGAAGACAGCTACAGTGTACTTATATCTAATAAATACATAAATAAATAAATAAATAAATAAATAAATAAATAAACATTTTTTAAAAGGGATAAGAAAGAAAGAAAAACCAGGCAGGCCTGCCATCCTTGTCTGTCTTTCTCTCTGTCTGTCTGTCTTGCCTAGCCCCTTGAGTAGCCTATCCTAGTCCCTTGCCTTGACTAGCCCAGCCCCTTGCCTAGCCTAGCCTAGCCCAGCCCTGCCTTGCCTAGCCCTGCCTATCCCTGTCTTTAACCAGGCTGGCCTTGAACTCAGAAACTGACTGCCTCTGCCTCCATAGTGCTCTCATTAAGAGCTCGAGCCACCACTGACTGTTGGGTTTTCTAAGTCTTACATAGGTATGGTCTGTTTCTCAGCTGTGAAACCCTAATTAACACATGTAGTCTGTCCTAGGTCAGCCATAGCTACAGACTGAGGCCTTTTCTAAAACAAAACAAAAGAAAACAAAAAATAGAAATAATAAAATAAATAAATTAAGCAACCACATGATATCTTTTCTTTCTTTCAGTGATACTCTGAGCTTGAAGCAGTTCACCCATGAGACCTCAGCTCCGGACATTGAGGCTCTTTCCCTAACAAGTATTATGGCTGAACCTGAGGGGTTCTACTGCTGATTTGTGTCCCCCACTTTAAAAAAATAGTTGTTTTCAAAGGCTGCAGGTTCTTAGCCCTGTTCCTTGTTACAGTTGAGTCACAGCCCTGAAAGTTCAGTGGTAGTTAAAGGCACTGAGAAGGGCTTCCTATAGACATCAAAGACCAAGTCTTTGTTTTTAAAAAGTTAATCTGGATTCCCCTACTCCCTGGCATCCTTAGAATTCCTAGAAAGGAAGGCAGGGACCTGGGCAGAAGGGTGCAAGGCTACCGGTGTTTGTAAGTGGTAACAGAAAGCTTTCTCTTGTTGGTACCCTACCCCAAGTTACACTGTCACTTCTTTTTCCTAGTTGTTGTTTTGTCGGTTTGTATTCTCAACATAGACCCTTTTCCTTCCTAACCTTGGCTGTCCTGAACCTTACTGTCCTTGAACTCAGTGATTTGTCTGTCTTGCTGGGATGAAACTGTGAGCTACCATCCAGAAGGAAGCACCCTGCTGAGGTTAGATTGGGGTCTCTTCCATTTTCCTCTATGAATATGCATATGGCAGGCCTGTTCTTTCTTTTTTACTTTTCCTTTTCTTTTTAAAGATTTATTTATTTATTATATTTAAGTATGCTGTAGCTATCTTCAGACAGTCCAGAAGAGGGTGTCAGATTCTGAAGAATCTAAATCATTCTTATTGTCTGCATATGATGTATATAAACACAGCCTCACATATACTCAAAAAAAAAAAAAAAAGAAAGAAAGATGTGGCTACAGAGAGGGCTCAACAATTAAGAGCATTGTCTCCTCTTCCAGAGAACCTGGGCTCAATTACCAGTATTATATATGGTGGCCCATCTCCAGTTCCAGGGGATCTAATACTCTGTTCTGGAGTCTGTTGGCACAGCATACACATGCAAAACATTCTTACACAATCATTGAGAGAGGAGAGAGAGTGGTTGAGAGAGAGGGGAGGTAATCATACCTCCTGACGAGTTTGAAGACCTGAGCTTCATCACTCACACAAATAAATAAATGCAAAATATTTTTTATAAATAAACTCTGCCAATTCCCTTTAAAAATTCCTAGAAAACAAGTTTTATAAGCAACAGTTATATTTACTATATCTAAAGGACAGTCATGAGCATATTCAATAAATAGAAAAAGGCCTGTTAGTCTTAGAAATGGAAAAGACAAACCAAGGAAGGTTTGAAATTACATAATGAGGCAGCTCAGCCCAGCTCTAAGGTTGGAAATAAGACTCGAGAATAGGATACACCTGAAGACAGCCAGCCATTGTTTTTTGTTTTGGAGGCTGAAAGGATACACCTGAAGACAGCCAATGCTGTGTGATGGTGATCTGGTATTTTTTTTTTAATTTTTAAAAACTTTAACACTTTTTATAAAAATTTTATAAAAACTTTTTATTCTCTCTCTCTCTCTTTCTCTCTCTCTCTTTTTCTTTCTCTCTCTCTCTCTTTCTTTCTTTCTTTCTTACCCTAGCCCCTACCCTAGCCCTGTCTTTCACCAGGGTGGCCTCGAACTCAGAAACTGACTGCCTCTGCCTACAGAGTGCTCTCATTAAGAGCTTGAGCCACCACTGAATGTAGGGTTTTCTAAGCCTTACCTTGCTCTTGGTGTCTGTTCTCAGCTGTGAAACCCTAATTAACACAAGTAGGCAGTCCTGGGTCAGCCAGAGCTACAGACTGAAGACTTTTCTAAAAACAAATAAAACAACACAAAACAACAAATAGAAATAATAAAATACATAAATTAAGCAACCACAGCATAGCTTATCTCTATCTAGGTGGTACTCAGAAATTCCAGCAGTTGGCCTGTGACACCTCAGCTCACTATAAGTGAGGCTGTGTTTATGTACATCATATGCAGACCATAAGAGGGATTTAGATTCTCCAGAATCTGACACCCTCTTCTGGAGTGTCTGAACAGCTACAGTGTACTTATATCTAATAAATACATAAATAAATAAATAAATAAATAAATAAATAAATAAATAAATAAATAAACATTTTTTTTTAAAAAAAGGATAAGAAAGAAAGAAAGACCAGTCAGGCCTGCCATCCTTATCACTGTCTGTATGTCTGTCTGTCTGATCCCCTGGAACTGGAGATGGGCCACCATATAGTTGCTGGTAGTTGATCCCAGGTACTCTGGAAGAGGAGACAATGCTGTTAATTGTTGAGCTTTTAGAGTGGCCCCACCCTTCTTTAAATTTTTAGAAGTATATGTGAGGCTGAGTTTATGTACATCATCTGCAGACCATAAGAGGGATTTAGATTCTCCAGAATCTGACACCCTCTTCTGGAGTGTCTGAACAGCTACAGTGTACTTATATCTAATAAATACATACAAAAATAAATAAATAAATAAATAAATAAATAAATAAACATTTTGTAAAAAGGATAAGACAGAAAGAAAGACCAGGCAGGCCTGCCATCCTTATCCTTATCCTTGTCTGTCTGTCTGTCTGATCCCCTGGGAGTGGAGATGGGCCACCATATAGTTTCAGGTAGTTGATCCCAGGTTCTCTGGAAGAGGAGACAATGCTGTTAATTGCTGAGCCCTTTCAGTGGCGCCCCCACCTTTAAATTTTTAGAAGTAAATGTGAGGCTGTGTTTATGTACATCATATGCAGACCATAAGAGGGATTTAGATTCTCCAGAATCTGACACCCTCCTCTGGAGTGTCTGAAGACAACTACATTGTACTTATATCTAATAAATACATAAATAAATAAATAAATAAATAAATAAACATTATTTTAAAAGGATAAGAAAGAAAGAAAGACCAGGCAGGCCTGCCCTCCTTATCTCTGTCTGTCTGTCTGTCTGTCTGATCACCTGGAACTGGAGATGGGCCACCATATAGTTGCTGGTAGTTGATCCCAGGTTCTCTGGAAGAAGAGACAATGCTGTTAATTGTTGAGACCTTTCAGTGGCCCCACCCATCTTAAATTTTTAGAAGTGTATGTGAATCTGTGTTTATTTCCATCATATGCAGACCATAAGAGGGATTTATATTCTCCAGAATCTGACACCCTCTTCTGGAGTGTCTGAAGACAGCTACAGTGTACTTATATCTAATAAATACATAAATAAATAAATAAACATTTTTTAAAAAGGATAAGAAAGAAAGAAAAAC
This sequence comes from Mus caroli, assembly GCF_978045245.1. Taxonomy (NCBI): domain Eukaryota; kingdom Metazoa; phylum Chordata; class Mammalia; order Rodentia; family Muridae; genus Mus; species Mus caroli. The sequence goes on along the minus strand of NW_028227281.1, from coordinate 137,980 downwards.
CAGGGAGGCCTGCGACCCTTGTCTGTCTGTCTCTTTGTCTGCCTGATCCCCTGGAACTGGAGATGGGCCACCATATAGTTGCTGGTAGTTGATCCCAGGTTCTCTGGTAGAGGAGACAATGCTGTTAATTGTTGAGCCCTCTCAGTGGCCCCACACATCTTTAAATTTTTAGAAGTATATGTGAGGCTGTGTTTATGTACATCATATGCAAACCATAAGAGGGATTTAGATTCTCCAGAAGATGACACCCTCTTCTAGAGTGTCTGACGACAGCTACAGTGTACTTATATCTAATAAATACATAAATAAATAAATAAATAAATAAATAAATAAATAAATAAACATTTTTTTTAAAGTATAAGAAAGTAAGAAAGACCAGGCAGGCCTCCATCCTTATCTCTGTCTCTCTGTCAGACTGTCTGATACCCTGGAACTGGAGATGGGCCACCATATAGTTGCTGGTAGTTTATCCAAGGTTCTCTGGAAGAGGAGGCAATGCTGTTAATTGTTGAGCCATTTCTGAGGCCCCATCCATCTTTAAATTTTTAGAAGAAAATGTGAGTCTGTATTTATGTACATCATATGCAGACCATAAGAGGGATATAGATTCTCCAGAATCTGACACCCTCTTCTGGAGTGTCTGAAGACAGCTACAGTGAACTTATATCTAATAAATAAATAGATAAATAAATAAATAAATATTTTTTAAAAAGGATAAGAAAGAAAGAAAGACCAGGCAGGCCTGCCATCCATATCGCTGTCTGTCTGTCTGTCTGTCTGTCTATCTGATCCCCGGAAACTGGAGATGGGCCACCATATAGTTGTTGGTAGTTGATCCAAGGTTCTCTGGAAGAGGAGACAATGCTATTAATTGTTGAGCCCTTTCAGTGGCCCCACACTTCTTTCAATATTTAGAACTATATGTGAGGCTGTGTTTATGTACATCATATTCAAATTATAAGAGGATTTAGATTCTACAGAATCTGACACCCTCTACTGGAGTGTCTGAAGACAGCTACAGTGTACTTATATATAATTAATAAATAAATAAATAAATAAATAAACAAACAAACATTTTTTTAAAAGGATAAGAAAGAAAGTAAGACCAGGCAGGCCTGCCATCCTTATCTCTGTCTGTCTGTCTGTCTGTCTGTCTGATCCCCTGGAACTGGAGATGGTCCCCCATATAGTTGCTGGTAGTTGATCCAAGGTTCTCTGGAAGAGGAGACAATGCTGTTAATTGTTGAGCCCTTTCAGTGGCCCCACACTTCTTTAAATATTTAGAAGTATATGTGAGGCTGTGTTTATGTACATCATATTCAGATTATAAGAGGATTTAGATTCTCCAGAATCTGACACCCTCTACTGGAGTTTCTGAAGACAGCTACAGTGTACTTATATATAATAAATAAATAAATAAATAAATAAACATTTTTAAAAAGGATAAGAAAGAATGTAAAACCAGGCAGGCCTGCCATCCTTATCTCTGTCTGTCTGTCTGTCTGTCTGTCTGTCTCATCCCCTGGAACTGGAGATGGGCTACCATATAGTTGCTGGTAGTTGATCCCAGGTTCTCTGGAAGAGGAGACAATGCTGTTAATTGTTGAACCCTATCAGTGGCCCTACCCATCTTTAAATTTGTAGAAGTGTATGTGAGGCTGTGTTTATGTACATCATATGCAGACCAGAAGAGGGATTTAGATTCATCAGAATCTGACACCCTCTTCTGGAGTGTCTGAAGACAGCTACAGTGTACTTATATCTAATAAATAAATAAATAAATAAATAAATAAATAAATAAATAAATAAATAAACATTATTTAAACCGGATAAGAAAAAAGAAGGACCAGGCAGGCCTACCATCCTTATATCTGTCTGTCTGTCTGTCTGTCGTTCTGATCCCCTGGAACTGGAGATGGGCCAACATATAGGTGCTGGTAGTTGATCACAGGTTCTCTGGAAGAGGAGACAATGCTGTTAATTGTTGAGCACTTTCAGTGGCCCCACCCATCGTTAAATTTTTAGTAGTATATGTGAGGCTGTGTTTATGTACATCATATGCAGACCATAAGAGGGATTTAGATTCTCCAGAATCTGACACCCTCTTCTGGAGTGTCTGAAGACAGCTACAGTGTACTTATATCTAAGAAATGCATAAATAAATAAATAAATAAATAAATAAATAAATAAATAAATAAACATGTTTTTAAAAGGATAAGAAAGAAAGTAAAACCAGGCAGGCCTGCAATCCTTGTCTGTCTGTCTCTCTGTCTGTCTGATCCCCTGGAACTGGAGATGGGCCACCATATACTTGCTGCTAGTTGATCCCAGGTACTCTGGTAGAGGAGACAATGCTGTTAATTGTTGAGCCGTTTCAGTGGCCCCACACATCTTTAAATTTTTAGAAGTATATGTGAGGCTGTGTTTATGTACATCATATGCAGACCATAAGAGGCATTTAGATTCTCCAGAATCTGACACCCTCTTCTGAAGTGCCTGAAGACAGCTACAGTGTACTTATATCTAATAAATACATATATAAAAAAATAAACATTTTTAAAATGTATAAGAAAGAAAGAAAAACCAGGCAGGCCTGCAATCCTTGTCTGTCTGTCTGTATGTATGTCTGTCTGATCCCCTGGAACTGGAGATGGGCCACAATATAGTTGCTGGTAGTTGATCCAAGATCCTCTGGAAGATGAGACAATGCTCTTAATTGTTGAGCCCTTTCAGTGGCCCCATCCATCTTTAAATTTTTAGAAGTATATGTGAGGCTGTGTTTATGTACATCATATGCAGACCATAAGAGGGATATAGATTCTCCAGAATCTGACACCCTCTTCTGGAGAGTCTGAAGAAAGCTACAGTGTACTTATATCTAATAAATAAATAAATAAATAAATAAATAAATAAATAAATAAATGAATAAATAAATAAATAAACATTTTTAAAAAGGATATGAAAGAAAGAAAAATCAGGCAGGACTGCCATCCTTATCTCTGTCTGTCTGTCTGTCTGTCTGATCCCCTGCAACTTGAGATGGGCCACCATATAGTTGCTGGTATTTGATCCCACGTTCTCTGGAAGAGGAGACAATGGTGTTAATTGTTGAGCCCTTTCAGTGGGCCCACCCATCTTTAAATTTTTAGAAGTATATGTGAGGCTGTGTTCATGTACATCATATGCAGACCATAAGAGGGATATAGATTTTCCAGAATCTGACACCCTCTTCTGGAGAGTCTGAAGAGAGCTACAGTGTACTTATATCTAATAAATACATAAATAAATAAATAAACATTTTTTAAAAAGGATAAGAAAGAAAGTAAAACCAGGCAGGCCTGCAATCCTTGTCTGTCTGTCTGTCTTTCTGTCTGATCCCATGGAACTGTAGATGGGCCACCATATAGTTGCTGCTAGTTGATCCCAGGTACTCTGGTAGAGGAGACAATGCTCTTAATTGTTGAGCCGTTTCAGTGGCCCCACACATCTTTAAATTTTTAGAAGTATATGTGAGGCTGTGTTTATGTACATCATATGCAGACCATAAGAGGCATTTAGATTCTCCAGAATCTGACACCCTCTTCTGAAGTGCCTGAAGACAGCTACAGTGTACTTATATCTAATAAATACATATATAAAAAAATAAACATTTTTAAAATGTATAAGAAAGAAAGAAAAACCAGGCAGGCCTGCAATCCTTGTCTGTCTGTCTGTATGTATGTCTGTCTGATCCCCTGGAACTGGAGATGGGCCACAATACAGTTGCTGGTAGTTGATCCCAAGTCCTCTGGAAGATGAGACAATGCTGTTAATTGTTGAGCCCTTTCAGTGGCCCCACCCATCTTTAAATTTTTAGAAGTATATGTGAGGCTGTGTTTATGTACATCATATGCAGACCATAAGAGGGATATAGATTCTCCAGAATCTGACACCCTCTTCTGGAGATTCTAAAGACAGCTACAGTGTACTTATATCTAATAAATACATAAATAAATAAATAAATAAATAAATAAATAAATGAATAAATGAATAAATAAATATATAAACATTTTTAAAAAGGATATGAAAGAAAGAAAAATCAGGCAGGCCTGCCATCCTTATCTCTGTCTGTCTGTCTGTCTGTCTGTCTGTCTTATCCCCTGGAACTTGAAATGGGCCACCATATAGTTGCTGGTAGTTGATCCCACGTTCTCTGGAAGAAGAGAAAATGCTGTTAATTGTTGAGCCCTTTCACTGGGCCCAACCATCGTTTAATTTTTAGAAGTATATGTGAGGCTGTGTTTATGTACATCATATGCAGACCATAAGAGGGATTTAGATTCTCCAGAAGATGACACCCTCTTCTGGAGTGTCTGAAGACAGCTACAGTGTACTTATATCTAATAAATACATAAATAAATAAATAAATAAACATTATTTTAAAAGGATAAGAAAGAAAGAAAGACCAGGCAGTCCTGCCCTCCTTATCTCTGTCTGTCTGTCTGTCTGTCTGATCCCCTGGAACTGGAGATGGGCCACCATATAGTTGCTGGTAGTTGATCCTAGGTTCTCTGGAAGAAGAGACAATGCTGTTAATTGTTCAGCCTTTTCAGTGGCCCCACCCATCTTAAATTTTTAGAAGTTTATGTGAATCTGTGTTTATGTCCATCATATGCAGACCATAAGAGGGATTTATATTCTCCAGAATCTGACACCCTCTTCTAGAGTGTCTGAAGACAGCTACAGTGTACTTATATCTCATAAATACATAAATAAATAAATAAATATTTTTTAAAAAGGATAAGAAAGAAAGAAAAAACAGGGAGGCCTGCCACCCTTGTCTGTCTGTCTCTTTGTCTGCCTGATCCCCTGGAACTGGAGATGGGCCACCATATAGTTGCTGGTAGTTGATCCCAGGTTCTCTGGTAGAGGAGACAATCCAGTTAATTGTTGAGCCCTCTCAGTGGCCCCACACATCTTTAAATTTTTAGAAGTATATGTGAGGCTGTGTTTATGTACATCATAAGCAGACCATAAGAGGGATTTAGATTCTCCAGAATCTGACACACTCTTCTGGAGTGTCTGAAGACAGCTACAGTGTACTTATATCTAATAAATACATAAATAAATATATAAATAAACTTTTTTTTTAAAAAGGATAAGAAAGAATGAAAGACCAGGCAGGCCTGCCATCCTTATCACTGTCTGTATGTCTGTCTGTCTGATCCCCTGGAATTAGAGATGGGCCACCATATAGGTGCTGGTAGTTGATCCCAGGTAATCTGGAAGAGGAGACAATGCTGTTAATTGTTGAGTTTTTAGAGTGGCCCCACCCTTCTTTAAATTTTTAGAAGTATATGTGAGGCTGTGTTTATGTACATCATATGCAGACCATAAGAGGGATTTAGATTCTCCAGAATCCGACACCCTCTTCTGGAGTGTCTGAACAGCTACAGTGAACTTATATCTAATAAATACATAAATAAATAAATAAATAAATAAATAAATAAATAAATAAATAAACATTTTTTAAATAGGATAAGACAGAAAGAAAGACCGGGCAGGCCTGCCATCCATATCTCTGTCTGTCTGTCTGTCTGTCAATTTGATACCTGGGAACTGGAGATGGGCCATGAATAGTTGCTGGTAGTTGATCCCAGGTTCTCTGGAAGAGGAGACAATGCTGCTAATTGTTGAGCCGTTTCAGTGGCGCCACCCATCTTTAAATATTTAGAAGTATATGTGAGGCTGTGTTTATGTACATCATATGCAGACCATAAGAGGGATTTAGATTCTCCAGAATCTGACACCCTCTTCTGGAGTGTCTGAAGACAGCTAGAGTGTACTTATATCTAATAAATAAATAGATAAATAAATAAATAAATAAATAAACATTTTTTAAAAAGGATCAGAAAGAAAGAAAGACCAGGCAGGCCTGCCATCCATATCTCTGTCTGTCTGTCTGTCTGTGTATCTGATCCCCGGGAACTGGAGATGTGCCACCATATAGTTGCTGGTAGTTGATCCAAGGTTCTCTGGAATAGGAGACAATGCTGTTAATTGTTAAGCCCTTTCAGTGGCCCCACACTTCTTTAAATATTTAGAAGAATATGTGAGGCTGTGTTTATGTACATCATATTCAGATTATAAGAGGATTTAGATTCTACAGAATCTGACACCCTCTACTGGAGTGTCTGAAGACAGTTACAGTGTACTTATATATAAAAAATTCATAAATAAAAAAATAAATGAATAAATAAATATATAAATAAACATTTTTTAAAAAGGATAAGAAAGAAAGTAAGACCAGGCAGGCCTGCCATCCTTATCTCTGTCTGTCTGTCTGTCTGTCTGATCCCCTGGAACTGGAGATGGGCCACCATATAGTTGCTGGTAGTTGATACAAAGTTCTCTGGAAGAGGAGACAATGCTGTTAATTGTTGAGCGCTTTCAGTGGCCCCACACTTTTTAAATATTTACAAGTATATGTGAGGCTGTGTTTATTTACATCATATTCAGATTATAAGAGGATTTAGATTCTCCAGAATCTGACACCCTCTACTGGAGTGTCTGAAGACAGCTACAGTGTACTTATATATAATAAATACATAAATAAATAAATAAATAAACATTTTTTAAAAAGGATAAGAAAGAAAGTAAGACCAGGCAGGCCTGCCATCCTTATCTCTGTCTGTCTGTCTGTCTGTCTGTCTGATCACCTGGAACTGGAGATGGGCTACCATATAGTTGCTGGTAGTTGATACCAGGTTCTCTGGAAGAGGATACAATGCTGTTAATTGTTGACCCCTATTTGTGGCCCTACCCATCTTTAAATTTTTAGGAGTGTATGTGATGCTGTGTTTATGTACATCATATGCAGACCAGAAGAGGGATTTAGATTCATCAGTATCTGACACCCTCTTCTGGAGTGTCTGAAGACAGCTACAGTGTACTTATATCTAATAAGTACATAAATAAATAAATAAATAAATAAATAAATAAATAAATAAACATTATTTAAACCGGATAGGAAAGAAAGAAAGACCAGGCAGGCCTGCCATCTTTATCTCTGTCTGTCTGTCTGTCTGTCTGTCTGTCTGTCTGTCGTTCTGATCCCCTCGAACTGGAGATGGGCCACCATATAGGTGCTGGTAGTTGATCCCAGGTTCTCTGGAAGAGGAGACAATGCTGTTAATTTTTGAGCCCTTTCAGTGGCCACACCCATCGTTAAATTTTTAGTAGTATATATGAGGCTGTGTTTATGTACATCATATGCAGACCATAAGAGGGATTTAGATTCTCCAGAATCTGACACCCTCTTCTGGATTGTCTGAAAACAGCTACAGTGTACTTATATCTAATAAATAAATAAATAAATAAATAAATAAATAAATAAACATTATTTAAACCGGATAAGAAATAAAGAAAGACCAGGCAGGCCTACCATCCTTATCTCTGTCTGTCTGTCTGTCTGTCTGTCTGTCTGTCGTTCTGATCCCCTGGATCTGGAGATGGGCCACCATATAGTTGCTGTTAGTTGATCTCAGGTTCTCTGGAAGAGGAGACAATGGTGTTAATTGTTGAGCGCTTTCAGTGGCCCCACCCATCTTTAAATTTTTAGAAGTATATGTGAGGCTGTGTTCATGAACATCATATGCAGACCATAAGAGGGATTTAGATTCTCCAGAATCTGACACCCTCTTCTGGAGTGTCTGAAGACAGCTACAGTGTACTTATATCTAATAAACATATAAATAAATAAATAAACATTTTTTAAAAAGGATAAGAAAGAAAGAAAGACCAGGCAGGCCTGCCATCCTTATCTCTGTCAGTCTGTCTGTCTGTAAGTCTGTCTGAACCCTTGGAACTGGAGATGGGCCATGATATAGTTGCTGTGAGTTGATCCCAGGTTCTCTGGAAGAGGAGACAATGCTGTTAATTGTTGAGCCCTTTCAGTGGCTCCACCTATCTTTAAATTTTTAGAAGTATATGTTAGGCTGTGTTTATGTACATCATATGCAGACCATAAGAGGTATTTAGTTTCTCCAGAATCTGACACCCTTTTCTGGAGTGTCTGAAGACAACTACAGTGTACTTATATCTAATAAATAAATACATAAATAAATAAATAAATAAACATTATTTTAAAGGGATAAGAAAGAAAGAAATACCAGGCAGGCCTGCCCTCCTTATCTCTGTCTGTATGTCTGTCTGTCTGTCTGTCTGATCCCCTGGAACTCGAGATGGGCCACCATATAGTTGCTTGTAGTTGATCCCAGTTTCTCTGGAAGAAGAGACAATGCTGTTAATTGTTGAGCCCTTTCAGTGGCTCCACTCATCTTTAAATTTTTAGAAGTGTATGTGAATCTGTGTTTATGTCCATCATATGCAGACCATAAGAGGGATTTATATTCTCCATAATCTGACACCCTCTTCTGGATTGTTTGAAGACAGCTACATTGTACTTATATCTAATAAATACATAAATAAATAAATAAACATTTTTTAAAAAGGATAAGAAAGAAAGAAAAACCAGGGAGGCCTGCCACCCTTGTCTGTCTGTCTCTTTGTCTGTCTGATACCCTGCAACTGGAGATGGGCCACCATATAGTTGCTGGTAGTTCATCCCAGGTTCTCTGGTAGAGGAGACAATGCTGTTAATTGTTGAGCCGTTTCAGTGGCCCCACACATCTTTAAATTTTTAGAAGTATATGTGAGGCTGTGTTTATGTACATCATATGCAGACCATAAGAGGGATTTAGATTCTCCAGAATCTGACAGCCTCTTCTGGAGTGTCTGAAGACAGCTACATTGTACTTATATATAATAAATAAATAAATAAATAAATAAATAAATAAATAAATAAATAATAAACATTTTTTAAAAAGGATAAGAAAGAAAGTAAAACCAGGCAGGCCTACAATCCTTGTCTGTCTATCTGTCTGTCTGTCTGATCCCCTGGAACTGGAGATGGGCCACCATATAGTTGCTGCTAGTTGATCCCAGGTTCTGTGGTAGAGGAGACAATGCTGTTAATTGTTGAGCCGTTTCAGTGGCCCCACACATCTTTAAATTTTTAGAAGTATATGTGAGGCTGTGTTTATGTACATCATATGCAGACCATAAGAGGGATTTAGATTCTCCAGAATATGACACCCTCTTCTAAAGTGCCTGAAGACAGCTACAGTGTACTTATATCTAATAAATACATATATGAATAAATAAACATTTTTAAAATGTATAAGAAAGAAAGAAAAACCAGGCAGGTCTGTAATCCTTGTCTGTCTGTCTGTATGTATGTCTGTCTGATCCCCTGTAACTGGAGATGGGCCACCATATAGTTGCTGGTAGTTGATCCCAGGTCCTTTTGAAGATGAGACAATGCTGTTAATTGTTGAGACCTTTCAGTGGCCCCACCCATCTTTAAATTTTTAGAAGTATATGTGACGCTGTGTTTATGTACATCATATGCAGACCATAAGGGGGATATAGATTCTCCAGAATCTGACACCCTCTTCTGGAGTGTCTGAACAGCTACAGTGTACTTATATCTAATAATAAATAAATAAATAAATAAATGAATAAATAAATAAATAAATAAATAAATAAATAAATAAATAAACGAACATTTTTTTAAAAAAAGGATGAGAAAGAAAGAAAGACCAGGCAGGCCTGCCATCCTTATCACTGTCTGTCTTTCTGTCTGATCCCCTGGAACTGGAGATGGGCCACCTTTTAGGTGCTGGTAGTTGATCCCAGGTTCTCTGGAAGAGGAGACAATGCTGTAAATTGTTGAGTCCTTTCAGTGGCCCCACCTATTTATAATTTTTAGAAGTATATGTGAGGCTGTGTTTATGTACATCATATTCAGACCATAAGAGGGATTTAGATTCTCTAGAATCTGACACCCTGTTCTGGAGTGTCTGAAGACGGCTACAGTGTACTTATATCTAATAAATACATAAATAAATAAATAAATAAATAAATAAATAAATAAATAAATAAATAAAATATAAACATTTTTTAAAATATAAGAAATAAAGAAAGACCAGGCAGGCCTGCCATTCATATCTCTGTCTCTCTGTCTGTCTGTCTGTCTGATACCCTGGAACTGGAGATGGGCCACCATAAGGTGCTGGTAGTTTATCCCAGGTTCTCTGAAAGAGGAGACAATGCTGTTAATTGTTGAGCCCTCTCAGTGGCCCCACACAACTTTAAATTTTTAGAAGTATATGCAAGGCTGTGTTTATGTACCGAATATGCAGACCATAAGAGGGATTTAGATTCTCCAGAATCTGACACCCTCTTCTGGAGTGTCTGAAGACAGCTACAGTGTACATATATCTAATAAATACATAAATAAATATATAAATAAACATTTTTTTTAAAAGGATAAGAAAGAAAGAAAGACCAGGCAGGCCTGCCATCCTTATCATTGTCTGTATGTCTGTCTGTCTGATCCCCTGGAACTGGAGATGGGACACCATATAGTTGCTGGTAGTTGATCCCAGGTACTCTGGAAGAGGAGACAATGCTGTTAATTGTTGAGCTTTTAGAGTGGCCCCACCCTTCTTTAAATTTTTAGAAGTATATATGAGGCTGTGTTTATGTACATCATATGCAGACCATAAGAGGGATTTAGATTCTCTAGAATCTGACACCCTCTTCTAGAGTGTCTGAACAGCTACAGTGTTCTTATATCTAATAATAAATAAATAAATAAATAAATAAATAAATAAATAAATAAACGAACATTTTTTTAAAAAAAGGATAAGAAAGAAAGAAAGACCAGGCAGGCCTGCCATCCTTATCACTGTCTGTCTGTCTGTCTGTCTGATCCCCTGGAACTGTAGATGGGCGACCTTTTAGGTACTTGTAGTTGATCCCAGGTTCTCTGGAAGAGGAGACAATGCTGTTAATTGTTGAGTCCTTTCAGTGGCCCCACCTATTTATAATTTTTAGACGTATATGTGAGGCTGTGTTTATGTACATCATATTCAGACCATAAGAGGGATTTAGATTCTCTAGAATCTGACACCCTCTTCTGGAGTGTCTGAAGACGGCTACAGTGTACTTATATCTAATAAATACATAAATAAATAAATAAATAAATAAATAAATAAATAAATAAACAATTTTTAAAAAGTATAAGAAATAAAGAAAGACCAGGCAGGCCTGCCATCCTCATCTCTGTCTCTCTGTCTGTCTGTCTGTCTGTCTGATCCACTGGAACTGGAGAAGGGCCACCATAAGGTGCTGGTAGTTTATCCCAGGTTCTCTGAAAGAGGAGACAATGCTGTTAATTGTTGAGTCCTCTCAGTGGCCCCACACATCTTTAAATTTTTAGAAGTATATGCGAGGCTGTGTTTATGTACATCATATGCAGACCATAAGAGGGATTTAGATTCTCCAGAATCTGACACCCTCTTCTGGAGTGTCTGTAAGCAGCTACAGTGTACATATATCTAATAAATATATAAATAAATATATAAATAAACATTTTTTTAAAAAGGATAAGAAAGAAAGAAAGACCAGGCAGGCCTGCCATCCTTATCACTGTCTGTATGTCTCTCTGTCTGATCCCCTGGACTGGAGATGGGCCACCATATAGTTGCTGGTAGTTGATCCCAGGTACTCTGGAAGAGGAGACAATGCTGTTAATTGTTGAGCCCTTTCAGTGCCCCCACACTTCTTTAAATATTTAGAAGTATATGTGAGGCTGTGTTTATGTATATCATATTCATATTATAAGAGGATTTAGATTCTCCAGAATCTGACACCCTATACTGGAGTGTCTGAAGACCACTACATTGTACTTATATAAAATAAATACATAAATAAAAAAATAAATAAATAAATAAATAAATAAACATTTTTAAAAAAGGATAAGAAAGAAAGTAAGACCAGGCAGGCCTGCCATCCTTATCTCTGTCTGTCTGTCTGTCTGTCTGTCTGATCCCCTGGAACTGGAGATGGGCTACCATAAAGTTGCTGGTAGTTGATCCCAGGGTTCTGGAAGAGGAGACAATGCTGTTAATTGTTGAGCCCTATCAGTGGCCCTGCCCATCTTTAAATATTTAGAAGTATATGTGAGGCTGTGTTTATGTACATCATATGCAGACCATAAGAGGGATTTAGATTCTCCAGAATCTGACACCCTCTTCTGGAGTGTCTGAAGACAGCTACAGTGTACTTAATTCTAATAAATACATAAATAAATAAATAAATAAACATTTTTTAAAAAGGATAAGAAAGAAAATAAGACCAGGGAGGCCTGCCATCCTTATCTCTGTCTGTCTGTCTGTCTGTCTGCCTGAACCCCTGGAACTGGAGATGGGCCACCATATAGTTGCTGGTAGTTGATCCCAGGTTCTCTGGAAGAGGAGACAATGCTGTTAATTGTTGAGCCCTTTCAGTGGCTCCACCCATTTTTAATTTTTAGAAGTATATGTGATGCTGTGTTTATGTACATCATATTCAGACCATAAGAGGGATTTAGATTCTCTATAATCTGTCACCCTCTTCTGGAGTGTCTGAAGACGGCTACAGTGTACTTATATCTAATAAATACATATATGAATAAATAAATAAATAAACATTTTTAAAAACGAATAAGAAATAAAGAAAGACCAGGCAGGCCTGCCATCCTTATCTCTGTCTCTCTGTCTGTCTGTCGGTCTGATCCACTGGAACTGGAGATGGGCCACCATAAGGTGCTGGTAGTTGATCCCAGGTTCTCTATAAGAGGAGACAATGCTGTTAATTTTTGAGCCCTTTCAGTGGCCCCACACATCTTTTAATTTTTCGAAGTATATGTTAGGCTGTGTTTATGTACATCATATGCAGACCTTAAGAGGGATTTAGATTCTCCAGAATCTGACACCCTCTTCTGGAGTGTCTGAAGACAGCTACAGTGTACTTATATCTAATAAATACATAAATAAATAAACATTTTTTAAAAAGGATAAGAAAGAAAGAAAGACCAGGCAGGCCTGCCATCCTTAGCACTGTCTGTATGTCTGTCTGTCTGATCCCCTGGAACTGGAGATGGGCCACCATATAGTTGCTGGTAGTTGATCCCAGGTACTCTGGAAGAGGAGACAATGCTGTTAATTGTTGAGCTTTTAGAGTGGCCCCACCCTTCTTTAAATTTTTAGAAGTATATGTGAGGCTGTGTTTATGTACATCATATGCAGACCATAAGAGAGATTTAGATTCTCCAGAATCTGACAACCTCTTCTGGAGTGTCTGAACAGCTACAGTGTACTTATATCTAATAAATAAATAAATAAATAAATAAATAAATAAATAAACATTTTTTAAAAAGGATATGACAGAAAGAAAGACCAGGCAGGCCTGCCATCCATATCTCTGTCTGTCTGTCTGTCTGTCAATCTGATCCCTGGGAACTGGAGATGGGCCACGAATAATTGCTGGTAGTTGATCCCAGGTTCTCTGGAAGAGGAGACAATGCTGTTAATTGTTGAGCCCTTTCAGTGGCGCCACCCATCTTTAAATATTTAGTAGTAAATGTGAGGCTGTGTTTATGTACATCATATGCAGACCATAAGAGGGATTTAGATTCTCCAGAATCTGACACCCTCTTCTGGAGTGTCTGAAGACAGCTACAGTGTACTTATATCAAATAAATAAATAGATAAATAAATAAATAAATAAATAAAAATTTTTAAAAAGGATAAGAAAGAAAGAAAAACCAGGTAGGCCTGCCATCCATATCTCTGTCTGTCTGTCTGTCTGTCTGTCTGTCTACCTGATCCCCGGGAACTGGAGATGGGCCACCATATAGTTGCTGGTAGTTTATCCAAGGTTCTCTGGAAGAGGAGACAATGCTGTTAATTGTTGAGCCCTTTCAGTGGCCCCACACTTCTTTAAATATTTAGAAGTATATGTGAGGCTGTGTTTATGTACATCATATTCAGATTATAAGAGGATTTAGATTCTCCAGAATCTGACACCCTATACTGGAGTGTCTGAAGACAGCTACAGTGTACTTATAATAAATAAATAAATAAATAAATAAATAAATAAATAAAAAATAAATAAATAAATAAACATTTTTGAAAAAGGATAAGAAAGAATGTAAGACCAGGCAGGCCTGCCATGCTTATCTCTGTCTGTCTGTCTGTCTGTCTGATCCCCTGGAACTGGAGATGGGCCACCATATAGTTGCTGGTAGTTGATCCAAGGTTCTCTGAAAGAGGAGACAATGCTGTTAATTGTTGAGCCCTCTCAGTGACCCCACACATCTTTAAATTTTTAGAAGTATATGTGAGGCTGTGTTTATGTACATCATATGCAGACCATAAGAGGGATTTAGATTCCAGAATTTGACACCCTCTTCTGGAGTGTCTGAAGACAGCTACAGTGTACTAATATCTAATAAATCCATAAATAAATATATAAATAAACATTTTTTTAAAAAGGATAAGAAAGAAAGAAAGACAAGTCAGGCCTGCCATCCTTATTACTGTCTGTCTGTCTGTCTGCCTGAACCCCTGGAACTGGAGATGGGCCACCATATAGTTGCTGGTAGTTGATCCCAGGTTCTCTGGAAGAGGAGACAATGCTGTTAATTGTTGAGCCCTTTCAGTGGCTCCACTCATTTTTAATTTTTAGAAGTATATGTGATGCTGTGTTTATGTACATCATATTCAGACCATAAGAGGGATTTAGATTCTCTATAATCTGTCACCCTCTTCTGGAGTGTCTGAAGACGGCTACAGTGTACTTATATCTAATAAATACATATATGAATAAATAAATAAATAAACATTTTTAAAAACGAATAAGAAATAAAGAAAGACCAGGCAGGCCTGCCATCCTTATCTCTGTCTCTCTGTCTGTCTGTCGGTCTGATCCACTGGAACTGGAGATGGGCCACCATAAGGTGCTGGTAGTTGATCCCAGGTTCTCTATAAGAGGAGACAATGCTGTTAATTTTTGAGCCCTTTCAGTGGCCCCACACATCTTTTAATTTTTCGAAGTATATGTTAGGCTGTGTTTATGTACATCATATGCAGACCTTAAGAGGGATTTAGATTCTCCAGAATCTGACACCCTCTTCTGGAGTGTCTGAAGACAGCTACAGTGTACTTATATCTAATAAATACATAAATAAATATATAAATAAACATTTTTTAAAAAGGATAAGAAAGAAAGAAAGACCAGGCAGGCCTGCCATCCTTAGCACTGTCTGTATGTCTGTCTGTCTGATCCCCTGGAACTGGAGATGGGCCACCATATAGTTGCTGGTAGTTGATCCCAGGTACTCTGGAAGAGGAGACAATGCTGTTAATTGTTGAGCTTTTAGAGTGGCCCCACCCTTCTTTAAATTTTTAGAAGTATATGTGAGGCTGTGTTTATGTACATCATATGCAGACCATAAGAGAGATTTAGATTCTCCAGAATCTGACAACCTCTTCTGGAGTGTCTGAACAGCTACAGTGTACTTATATCTAAATAAATAAATAAATAAATAAATAAATAAATAAACATTTTTTAAAAAGGATATGACAGAAAGAAAGACCAGGCAGGCCTGCCATCCATATCTCTGTCTGTCTGTCTGTCTGTCAATCTGATCCCTGGGAACTGGAGATGGGCCACGAATAATTGCTGGTAGTTGATCCCAGGTTCTCTGGAAGAGGAGACAATGCTGTTAATTGTTGAGCCCTTTCAGTGGCGCCACCCATCTTTAAATATTTAGTAGTAAATGTGAGGCTGTGTTTATGTACATCATATGCAGACCATAAGAGGGATTTAGATTCTCCAGAATCTGACACCCTCTTCTGGAGTGTCTGAAGACAGCTACAGTGTACTTATATCAAATAAATAAATAGATAAATAAATAAATAAATAAATAAAAATTTTTAAAAAGGATAAGAAAGAAAGAAAAACCAGGTAGGCCTGCCATCCATATCTCTGTCTGTCTGTCTGTCTGTCTACCTGATCCCCGGGAACTGGAGATGGGCCACCATATAGTTGCTGGTAGTATATCCAAGGTTCTCTGGAAGAGGAGACAATGCTGTTAATTGTTGAGCCCTTTCAGTGGCCCCACACTTCTTTAAATATTTAGAAGTATATGTGAGGCTGTGTTTATGTACATCATATTCAGATTATAAGAGGATTTAGATTCTCCAGAATCTGACACCCTATACTGGAGTGTCTGAAGACAGCTACAGTGTACTTATAATAAATAAATAAATAAATAAATAAATAAATAAATAAAAAATAAATAAATAAATAAACATTTTTGAAAAAGGATAAGAAAGAATGTAAGACCAGGCAGGCCTGCCATCCTTATCTCTGTCTGTCTGTCTGTCTGTCTGATCCCCTGGAACTGGAGATGGGCCACCATATAGTTGCTGGTAGTTGATCCAAGGTTCTCTGAAAGAGGAGACAATGCTGTTAATTGTTGAGCCCTCTCAGTGACCCCACACATCTTTAAATTTTTAGAAGTATATGTGAGGCTGTGTTTATGTACATCATATGCAGACCATAAGAGGGATTTAGATTCCAGAATTTGACACCCTCTTCTGGAGTGTCTGAAGACAGCTACAGTGTACTAATATCTAATAAATCCATAAATAAATATATAAATAAACATTTTTTAAAAAGGATAAGAAAGAAAGAAAGACAAGGCAGGCCTGCCATCCTTATTACTGTCTGTATGTCTGTCTGTATGATCCCCTGGAACTAGAGATGGGCCACCATATAGTTGCTGGTAGTTGATCCCAGGTACTCTGGAAGAGGAGACAATGCTGTTAATTGTTGAGCTTTTAGAGTGGCCCCACCCTTCTTTAAATTTTTAGAAGTATATGTGAGGCTGTGTTTATGTAAATCATATGCAGACCATAAGAGGGATTTAGATTCTCCAGAATCTGCACCGTCTTCTGGAGAGTCTGACGACAGCTACAGTGTACTTATATCTTAAATACATAAATAAATAAATAAATGAATAAATGAATAAATAAATAAATAAATAAATAAACATTTTTTTAAAAGGATAAGAAAGAAAGAAAAATCAGGCAGGCCTGCCATCCTTATCTCTGTCTGTCTGTCTGTCTGTCTTATCCCCTGGAACTTGAGATGGGCCACCATATAGTTGCTGGTAGTTGATCCCACGTTCTCTGGAAGAAGAGACAATGCTGTTAATTGTTGAGCCCTTTCAGCCCACCCATCTTTAAATTTTTAGAAGTATATGTGAGGCTGTGTTTATGTACATCATATGCAGACCATAAGAGGGATTTAGATTCTCCAGAAGATGACACCCTCTTCTAGAGTGTCTGAAGACAGCTACAGTGTACTTATATCTAATAAATACATAAATAAATAAATAAATAAATAAATAAATAAATAAATAAACATTTTTTAAAAGGATAAGAAAGAAAGAAAGACCAGGCAGGGCTGCCCTCCTTATCTTTGTCTGTCTGTCTGTCTCTCTGTTTGTCTGTCTGTCTGATCTCCTGGAACTGGAGATGGGCCACCATTTTGTTGCTGATAGTTGATCCCAGGTCTTCTGAAGAGGAGACAATGCTGTTAATTGTTCAGCCCTTTCAGTGGCCCCACCCATCTTTAAATTTCTAGAAGTAAATGTGATGCTGTGTTTATGTACATCATATTCAGACCCTTAAAGAGGGATTTATATTCTTCAGAATCTGACACCGTCTTTTGGAGTGTCTATGACGGATACAGTGTACTTATATCTAATAAATACATAAATAAAGAAATAAACATTTTTTTAAAAAGATAAGAAAGAAAGAAAGACCAGGCAGGCCTGCCATCCTTATCTCTGTCTGTCTGTCTGTCTGTCTGATCCTCTGGACCTGGAGATGGGCCACCATAGAGTTGCTTGTAGTTGATCCCAGGTTCTCTGGAAGAGGAGACAATGCTGTTAATTGTTGAGCCCTTTCAGTGGCCCCACCCATCTTTAAATTTTTAGAAGTATATGGGAGGCTGTGTTTATGTACCGAATATGCAGACCATAAGAGGGATTTAGATTCTCCAGAATCTGACACCCTCTTCTGGAGTGTCTTAAGACAGCTACAGTGTACTTATATCTAATAAATTCATAAATAAACAAATGAACATTTTTAAAAAAGGATAATAAAGAAAGAGAGACCAGGCAAGCCTGCCATCCTTGTCTGTCTGTCTGTCTGATCCTTTGGAAATGGAGATGGGCCACCATATAATTGCTGGTATTTGATCCCAGGTTCTCTGGAAGAGGAGTCAGTGCTGTTAATTGTTGAGCCCTTTCAGTGGCCCCACCCATCTTTAAATTTTTAGAAGTATATGTGAGGCTGTGTTCATGTACATCATATGCAGACCATAAGAGGGATATAGATTCTCCAGAATCTGACACCCTCTTCGGTAGTGTTTGAAGACAGCTACAGTGTACTTAAATCTAATAAATACATAATTAAATTAATAAACATTTTTTAAAAAGGATAAGAAAGAATGAAAGACCAGGTAGGCCTGCCATCCTTAACTCTATCTGTCTGTCTGTCTGTCTGTCTGATCCCCTGGAACTGGAGATGGGCCACCATATAGTTGCTGGTAGTTGATCCAAGGTTCTCTGGAAGAGGAGACAATGCTCTTAATTGTTGAGCCCTTTCAGTGGCCCCACACTTCTTTAAATATTTAGAAGTATATGTGAGCTGTGTTTAAGTACATCATATTCAGATTATAAGAGGATTTAGATTCTCCAGAATCTGACACCCTCTACTGGAGTGTCTGAAGACAGCTACAGTGTACTTATATATAATAAATAAATAAATAAATAAATAAATAAATAAATAAACATTTTTTAAAAAGGATAAGAAAGAAAGTAAGACCAGGCAGGCCTGCCATCCTTATCTCTGTCTGTCTGTCTGTCTGTCTGATCCCCTGGAACTGGAGATGGGCTACCATATAGTTGCTGGTAGTTGATCCCAGGTTCTCTGGAAGAGGAGACAATGCGGTTAATTGTTGAGCCCTATCAGTGGCCCTACCCATCTTTAAATTTTTAGAAGTATATGTGAGGCTGTGTTCATGTACATCATATGCAGACCATAAGAGGGATATAGATTCTCCAGAATCTGACACCCTCTTCGGGAGTGTTTGAAGACAGCTACAATGTACTTAAATCTAATAAATACATACTTAAATTAATAAACATTTTTTAAAAAGGATAAGAAAGAATGAAAGACCAGGTAGGCCTGCCATTCTTAACTCTATCTGTCTGTATGTCTGTCTGTCTGTCTGATCCCCTGGAACTGGAGATGGGCCACCATATAGTTGCTGGTAGTTGATCCCAGGTTCTCTATAAGAGGAGACAATGTTGTTAATTGTTGATCCCTTTCATTGGCCCCACACATCTTTAAATTTTTAGAAGTAAATGTGAGGCTGTGTTTATGTACATCATATGCAGACCATAAGAGGGATATAGATTCTCCAGAATCTGACACCCTCTTCTGGAGTGTCTGAAGACAGCTACAGTGTACTTATATCTAATAAATACATAAATAAATAAATAAATAAATAAATAAATAAATAAATAAATAAACATTTTTTAAAAGGGATAAGAAAGAAAGAAAAACCAGGCAGGCCTGCCATCCTTGTCTGTCTTTCTCTCTGTCTGTCTGTCTTGCCTAGCCCCTTGAGTAGCCTAGCCTAGTCCCTTGCCTTGACTAGCCCAGCCCCTTGCCTAGCCTAGCCTAGCCTAGCCCTGCCTTGCCTAGCCCTGCCTATCCCTGTCTTTAACCAGGCTGGCCTCGATCTCAAAAACTGACTGCCTCTGCCTCCAGAGTGCTCTCATTAAGACCTCGAGCCACCAATGATTGTTGTGTTTTCTAAGTCTTACATAGGTATGGTCTGTTTCTCAGCTGTGAAACCCTAATTAACACGTGTAGTCTGTCCTAGGTCAGCCATAGCTACAGACTGAGGCCTTTTCTAAAACAAAACAAAAGAAAACAAAAAATAGAAATAATAAAATAAATAAATTAAGCAACCACATGATATCTTTTCTTTCTTTCAATGATACTCAGAGCTTGAAGCAGTTCACCCATGAGACCTCAGCTCCGGACATTGAGGCTCTTTCCCTAACAAGTATTATGGCTGAACCTGAGGGGTTCTACTGCTGATTTGGGTCCCCCACTTTAAAAAAATAGTTGTTTTCAAAGGCTGCAGGTTCTTAGCCCTGTTCCTTGTTACAGTTGAGTCACAGCCCTGAAAGTTCAGTGGTAGTTAAAGGCACTGAGAAGGGCTTCCTATAGACATCAAAGACCAAGTCTTTGTTTTTAAAAAGTTAATCTGGATTCCCCCACCCGCTGGCATCCTTAGAATTCCTACAAAGGAAGGCAGGGACCTGGGCAGAAGGGTGCAAGGCTACTGGTGTTTGTAAGTGGTAACAGAAAGCTTTCTCTTGTTGGTACCCTACCCCAAGTTAAACTGTCACTTCTTTTTCCTAGTTGTTGTTTTGTCGGTTTGTATTCTCAACATAGACCCTTTTCCTTCCTAACCTTGGCTGTCCTGAACCTTACTGTCCTTGAACTCAGTGATTTGCCTGTCTTGCTGGGATGAAACTGTGAGCTACCATCCAGAAGGAAGCACCCTGCTGAGGTTAGATTGGGGTCTCTTCCATTTTCCTCTATGAACATGCATATGGCAGGCCTGATCTTTCTTTTTTACTTTTCCTTTTCTTTTTAAAGATTTATTTATTTATTATATTTAAGTATGCTGTAGCTATCTTCAGACAGTCCAGAAGAGGGTGTCAGATTCTGAAGAATCTAAATCATTCTTATTGTCTGCATATGATGTATATAAACACAGCCTCACATATACTCAAAAAAAAAAAAAGAAAGAAAAAAGATGTGGCTACAGAGAGGGCTCAACAATTAAGAGCATTGTCTCCTCTTCCAGAGAACCTGGGCTCAATTACCAGTATTATATATGGTGGCCCATCTCCAGTTCCAGGGGATCTAATACTCTGTTCTGGAGTCTGTGGGCACAGCATACACATGAAAAACATTCTTACACAATCATTGAGAGAGGAGAGAGAGGGGTTGAGAGAGAGGGGAGGTAATCATACCTCCTGACGAGTTTGAAGACCTGAGCTTCATCACTCACACAAATAAATAAATGCAAAATATTTTTTTATAAATAAACTCTGCCATTGCCCTTTAAAAATTCCTAGAAAACAAGTTTTATAAGCAACAGTTATATTTACTATATCTAAAGGACAGTCATGAGCATATTCAATAAATAGAAAAAGGCCTGTTAGTCTTAGAAATGGAAAAGACAAACCAAGGAAGGTTTGCAATTACATAATGAGGCAGCTCAGCCCAGCTCTAAGGTTGGAAATAAGACTCGAGAATAGGATACACCTGAAGACAGCCAGCCATTGTTTTTTGTTTTGGAGGCTGAAAGGATACACCTGAAGACAGCCAATGCTGTGTGATGGTGATCTGGTATTTTTTTTTTTAATTTTTAAAAACTTTAACACTTTTTATAAAACTTTTATAAAAACTTTTTCTTTCTTTCTTTCCTCACCCTAGCCCCTACCCTAGCCCTGTCTTTCACCAGGGTGGCCTCGAACTCAGAAACTGACTGCCTCTACCTACAGAGTGCTCTCATTAAGAGCTTGAGCCACCACTGAATGTAGGGTTTTCTAAGCCTTACCTTGCTCTTGGTGTCTGTTCTTAGCTGTGAAACCCTAATTAACACAAGTAGGCAGTCCTGGGTCAGCCAGAGCTACAGACTGAGGACTTCTCTAAAAACAAATAAAACAAAACAAAACAACAAATAGAAATAATAAAATACATAAATTAAGAAACCACAGCATAGCTTTTCTCTCTCTAGGTGGTACTCAGAAATTCCAGCAGTTGGCCTGTGACAACTCAGCTCAGTATATGTGAGGCTGTGTTTATGTACATCCTATGCAGACCATAAGAAGGATTTACATTCTCCAGAATCTGACACCCTTCTCTGGAGTGTCTGAAGACAGCTACAGTGTACTTATATCTAATAATAAATAAATAAATAAATAAATAAATAAATAAATAAATAAATAAATATTTTTTAAAAAGGATAAGAAAGAAAGAAAGACCAGGCAGGCCTGCCATCATTATCTCTGTCTGTCTGTCTGTCTGTCTGATCCCCTGGAACTGGAGATGGGCCACCTTGTAGGTGCTGGTAGTTGATCCCAGGTTCTCTGGAAGAGGAGACAATGCTATTAATTGTTGAGCCCTTTCAGTGGCCCCACCCATTTTTAATTTTTAGAAGTATATGTGAGGCTGTGTTTATGTACATCATATTCAGAACATAAGAGGGATTTAGATTCTCCAGAATCTGACAACCTCTTCTGGAGTGTCTGAAACAGATACAGTTTACTTATATCTAATGAATACATATATAAAAAATAAATATTTTTAAAAAGGATAAGAAAGAAAGAAAGACCAGGCAGGCCTCCATCCTTAACTCTGTCTGTCTGTCTGTCTGTTTGATACCCTGGAACTGGAGATGGGCCACCATATAGTTGCTGGAAGTTGATCCCAGGCTCTCTGGAAGAGGAGACAATGCTGTTAATTGTTGAGCCATTTCAGTGGCCCCACCCATCATTAAATTTTTAGAAGTAAAGTTGAGGCTGTGTTTATGTACATCATATGCAGACCATAAGAGGGATTTAGATTCTCCAGAATCTGACACCCTCTTCTTGATTGTTTGAAGATAGCTACATTGTACTTATATCTAATAAATACATAAATATATGAATAAACATTTTTTAAAAAGGATAAGAAAGAAAGAAAGACCAGGTAGGCCTGCCATCATTATCCTTGTCTGTCTGTCTGTCTGTCTGATCAGCTGGAACTGGAGATGGGCCACCATATAGTTGCTGGTAGTTGATCCCAGGATCTCTGGTAGAGTTGACAATGCTGTTAATTGTTGAGACCTTTAAGTGGCCCCAAACATATTTTAATTTTTAGAAGTATATGTGAGGCTGTGTTTATGTACATCATATGCAGACCATAAGAGGGATATCGATACTCCAGAATCTGACACCCTCTTCTGGAGTGTATGAAGATAGCTACAGTGTACTTATATCTAATAAATAAATAAATAAATAAATAAATAAATAAATAAATAAACAAACATTTTTTAAAAAGGATAAGAAAGAAAGAAAGACCAGGCAGGACTGCCATCCTTATCTCTGTCTGTCTGTCTGTCTGTCTGATCCTCTGGAACTGGAGATGGGCCACCATAGAGTTGCTTGTAGTTGATCCCAGGTTCTCTGGAAAAGGAGACAATGCTTTTAATTGTTGAGCCCTTTCAGTGGGCCCACACATCTTTAAATTTTTAGAAGTATATGTGAGGCCGTGTTTATGTACATCATATGCAGACCATAAGAGGGATTTAGATTCTCCAGAATATGACACCCTCTTCTAGAGTGTCTGAAGACAGCTTCAGTGTACTTATATCTAATAAATACATAAATAAATAAATAAACATTTTTTAAAAAGTATAAGAAAGAAAGAAAGACCAGGCAGGCCTGCCACCATGTCTGTCTGTCTGTCTGTCTGTCTATCTGTCAGATACCCTGGAACTGGAGATGAGTCACCATATAGTTGATGGTAGTTGATTCCAGGTTCTCTGGAAGAGGAGACAATGCTGTTAATTGTTGAGTCCTTTCAGTGGCCCCACCCATCTTTAAATTTTTAGAAGTATATGTGAGGCTGTGTTCATGTACATCATATGCAGACCATAGGAGGGATATAGATTCTCCAGAATCTGACACCCTCTTCTGGAGTGCCTGAAGACAGCTACAGTGTACTTATATCTAATAAATAAATAAATAAATAAATAAATAAATAAATAAATAAATAAACCTTTTTTAAAAAGGATAAGAAAGAAAGAAAAATCAGGCAGGCCTGCCATCCTTATCTCTGTCTGTCTGTATGTCTGTCTTATCCCCTGGAACTTGAAATGGGCCACCATATAGTTGCTGGTAGTTAATCCCACGTTCTCTGGAAGAAGAGACAATGCTGTTAATTTTTGAGTCATTTCAGTGGGCTCACCCATCTTTACATTTTTAGAAGTATATGTGAGGTTGTGTTTATGTACATCATATGCAGACCATAAGAGGGATTTAGATTCTCCAGAAGATGACACACTCTTCTAGAGTGTCTGAAGACTGCTACAGTGTACTTATATCTAATAAATTCATAAATAAACAAATACACATTTTTAAAAAAGGATAATAAAGAAAGAGAGACCAGGCAAGCCTGCCATCCTTGTCTGTCTGTCTGTCTGTCTGTTCCCCTGGAACTAGAGATGGGCCACCATATAAATGCTGGTAGTTGATCCCATGTTCTCTGGAAGAGGAGTCAGTGCTGTTAATTCTTGAGCCCTTTCAGTGGCCCCACCCATCTATAAATTTTTAGAAGTATATGTGAGGCTGTGTTCATGTACATCATATGCAGACCATAAGAGGGATATAGATTCTCCAGAATCTGACACCCTCTTCGGGAGTGTTTGAAGAGAGCTACAGTGTACTTATATCTAATAAATACATACTTAAATTAATAAACATTTTTTAAAAAGGATAAGAAAGAATGAAAGACCAGGTAGGCCTTCCATCCTTAACTCAATCTGTCTGTATGTCTGTCTGTCTGTCTGATCCCCTGGAACTGGAGATGGGCCACCATATAGTTCCTGGTAGTTGATCCCAGGTTCTCTGGTAGAGGAGACAATGCTGTTAATTGTTGAGCCCTTTCAGTGGCCCCACCCATCTTTAAATTTTTAGAAGTATATGTGAGGCTGTGTTCATGTACATCATATGCAGACCATAAGAGGGATATTGATTCTCCAGAATCTGACACCCTCTTCTGGAGAGTCTGAAGACAGCTACAGTGTACTTATATCTAATAAATACATAAATAAATAAATAAATAAATAAATGAATAAATAAATAAATAAATGAACATTTTTTAAAAAGGATAAGAAATAAAGAAAAATCAGGCAGGCTTGCCATCTTTATCTCTGTCTGTCTGTCTGTCTGTCTTATCCCCTGGAACTTGAGATGGGCCACCATATAGTTGCTTGTAGTTCATCCAAGGATCTCTGGAAGAGGAGACAATGCTGTTAATTGTTGAGCCCTCTCAGTGGCCCCACACATCTTTAAATTTTTAGAAGTATATGTGAGGCTGTGTTTATGGACATCATATGCAGACCATAAGAGGGATTTAGATTACCCAGAAGATGACACCCTCTTCTAGAGTGTCTGAAGACAGCTAAAGTGTACTTATATCTAATAAATACATACTTATATTAATAAACATTTTTTAAAAGTATAAGAAAGAAAGAAAGACCAGGCAGGCCTCCATCCTTATCTCTGTCAGTCTGTCTGTCTGTCTGATCCATTGGAACTGGAGATGGGCCACTATATAGTTGCTGTTAGTTGATCCCAGGTTCTCTGGAAGAAGAGACAATGCTGTTAATTGTTGAGCCCTTTCAGTGGCTCCACCTATCTTTAAATTTTTAGAAGTATATGTTAGGCTGTGTTTATGTACATCATATGCAGACCATAAGAGGGATTTAGATTCTCCAGAATCTGACACCCTCTTCTGGAGTGTCTGAAGACAACTACAGTGTACTTATATCTAATAAATACATAAATAAATAAATAAATAAATAAATAAATAAATAAATAAACATTATTTTAAAAGGATAAGAAAGAAAGAAAAACCAGGCAGGCCTGCCCTCCTTATCTCTGTCTGTCTGTCTGTCTGTCTGATCCCCTGGAACTGGAGATGGGCCACCATATAGTTGCTGGTAGTTGATCCCAGGTTTTCTGGAAGAAGAGACAATGCTGTTAATTGTTGAGCCCTTTCAGTGGCCACACCCATCTTAAATTTTTAGAAGTGTATGTGAATCTGTGTTTATGTCCATCATATGTAGACCATAAGAGGGATTTATATTCTCCAGAATCTGACACCCTCTTCTGGAGTGTCTGAAGACAGCTACAGTGTACTTATATCTTATAAATACATAAATAAATAAATAAACATTTTTTAAAAAGGATAAGAAAGAAAGAAAAACCAGGTAGGACTGCCACCCTTGTCTGTCTGTCTCTTTGTCTGCCTGATCCCCTGGAACTGGAGATGGGCCACCTTATAGTTGCTGGTAGTTGATCCCAGGTTCTCTGTTATAGGAGACAATGCTGTTAATTTTTGAGCCCTTTCAGTGCCCCCACACATCTTTAAATTTTTAGAAGTATATGTGAGGCTGTGTTTATGTACATCATATGCAGACCATAAGAGGGATTTAGATTTCCAGAATCTGGCACCCTCTTCTGGAGTGTCTGAAGACAGCTACAGTGTACTTATATGTAATAAATAAATAAATAAATAAATAAACATTTTTTTTTAAAAGTATAAGAAAGAAAGAAAGACCAGGCAGGCCTCCATTCTTATCTCTGTCTGTCTGTCTGTCTGTCTGATACCCTGGAACTGGAGATGGGCCACCATATAGTTGCTGGTAGTTTATCCAAGGTTCTCTGGAAGAGGAGACAATGCTGTTAATTGTTGATCCCTTTCTGTGGCCCCACCCATCTTTAAATTTTTAGAAGTATATGTGAGGCTGTGTTTATGTACATCATATGCAGACCATAAGAGGGATTTAGATTCTCCAGAATCTGACACCCTCTTTTGGAGTATCTGAAGATAACTACAGTGTACTTATATCTAATAAATAAATAAATAAATAAATAAATAAATAAATAAATAAACATTTTTTCAAAAGGATAAGAAAGAAAGAAAGACCAGGCAGGGCTGCCATCCTTATCTTTGTCTGTCTGTCTGTCTCTCTGTTTGTCTGTCTGTCTGATCTCCTGGAACTGGAGATGGGCCACCATTTTGTTGCTGGTAGTGAAAGACTCCATGACTCCCAAAGGGAGGCACTTACTCAAGCCTCGGGTCAGCCGCGCACCCAAGAAGACACTGAGACCGAACTTAAGATGTATAGAGAGTAAGATTTAATACAGCAACGACAAGAAAGCACACAAAAAGCACATATACCAGATATCTGGGGTCGAAACTCATGCAGCCAGCAAGGTGCAGAGGAGATTCGGCAATTGGCCCAGACTTGTCACAGGCTTTTATAGGAGAAGGGTAAGGAGAAAAGTACAAGTTTTACGTCACCAAGGTGTTCTGCCAAGGAGCTTTACATAACCAAGGGGTCGTGTCCTATATTTTGGCAATGTACTCGATCTATTGGAACATTCTGGTGTAGTACCAGGAGGCCCCTATCTCAAAAATGTTCTTGGAACAGTCTTCAGTTAGGAGGGGTTGGACTGAGTTCGCTCCAGGAGACCCTTATCTCAGAAATGCTCCTGGAACCGTTCTCACTTGGGAGGGGTCGGACTCTGGGGTGAAGAGTTCAAGAATGTACTCTGAGGTAAAAAGTTCAGGTGTGTTCCGGGAACAACCTCTAGATGGGAGGGGTAAGAGAACTCTGAGTTGGAGAGTTCATGGAGAGTTCAGCTTTTCTTCTTTCATTCCCCCCTTCTTTTAGTGAATAGCTCTAATCTTAGAGCGAGTCCTGCATTTATCCCCCTCCACAGAGTCCAATCTCTTTCTGTTTTGTAACATCACTTTGGACAGGAAAGTCAAAAATAGACCGTTTTATAGTTCTAAGATCAACATCCATAGCTGTACATAACCAACAGGATTGAGTCATATTAGGATTAGTTCTAAAACTTAAGAAAGCTCTTAGTCTATGTGGCCATTGGGGAGGTCGTGTCCAGCAGGGGATGAGATGGCCACATTATTTTTGTGGTAGTTCTGATTTTTTAGATGGCGCTGTAGATGGCCTTCCTTAGCGTAGGCCTTGTGGCACAGGTGGCATTCATAGAGCCGGCCCCCTGTGTGCAGATGCATATGGTTTTTGAGGTCGTAGTTATGCAGGAAGCGGGCTGGACAGTGGGGGCATGAGTAGGGTCGCTCTCCTGTGTGCTCTCGCATGTGGATCTTCAGCTTATCATTCCTGGTGAAGCGGATACCGCAGACCTCACAGGCAAAAGGCTTTTCACCATTGTGGGTCCTTATGTGCCGAGGCAGTTTGCCTGCCCCGTGGATTATCTTGTGACAGACTGGGCACTCTTGGGGCATCTGTGAAAGGCGTTTAGGCACTAGCTTGTTTTGGTCATTTAGGCCTGGTGTCAGGGCATCCTGGTGCAGCGAACTTAGGTAAGCCCTCAGGTCAGGGTCAATGAGATCTTCATCTGAGCCCAGCTCTTCTGATGATAGTGGAGGTTCGTTACTCTGGGCCAGCCCGTAGCCTGGTGGGTTGAGCATTTTTGAGGTTGAGGCTGTGGGGGTGGCAGTGGCAAAAGCCTCCAGGTACTGTCGGGCTCGCTCACAGTCATCTTTATCTGGGCTGGGGGCTTCCAGTCCACTGCCTTGCAAAATCTCCAAGCAAGTAGTGACGACACATGGGATTTCCAGTAGCCGAGCAGCTTGGAGTACAGCCGGCACATTGGCGTTGCTGGTGGTCAGTGTGGCTGTGTAAGCAAACTCGAGCAGGGCACTTAGGGCCTCCGGCCCTACAAAGTTCAGCTCACACACACTGGCTTTTGCTCCCCCAGAAGCCGTTTCAACACTCTCTGTTTTTATTACTGTTCTCTCTCTCTCTTCTGTAAAGAGCCTCTTGAAGTAGTGGCTACAGGCAGCCAGCACAGCCCTGTGGGTTTGGTACTCAAAACCCTGTGTCCTGATGGTGAGGTCGCACAGATGACCCAGCTGGCGCTGCTCGTTTAGGCAGCTCAGGAGCTCGCTGCTGTGATCTGGGAATGGGATTCCAATTAGGTCATCCTCGGGGCTCCCCATCTTTTTCTTTTTAGTCGTTGGGTCTGTTTGCTGGAGCTGGGCAACAGAGCAGGGTGTAGAAAGAGTCAACACAGGGATCCAATATCCTGCTAGACTTAGTCAAGGGGGGGCGGTCCCCCATGTAGAATTTCATAAGAAGTAAGACCGAAACGTCCAGGTGTGTTTCGGACTCTGAGAAGCACAAGGGAAGGAGGGTCACCCAGTCTTTACCGTCAGTCTCAATAGCTAGTTTAACAACATAGGTTAAGACAGTGATGGGCATAGGAGTCTCATAAAGGATCTTAAACAGAGTAAAACTGAATCAAGAAATAGGGCATAGGGAAGGAACACCAAGTCCATGCCAGTCTCCACGATTAATTTTATCAAGGTCTGTCTTAGAGTTTTAGACTAATTTTTATCTATCCTGAGCTCTGAGGTCTATACACACAATGTAATTTTTATTTGACCTCTAAATGCTTGGCCACACCCTGACTTACCTGGGCAACAAAGCAGGGCCATTATCTGACACTATTGCCTTTGGCACTCTGAACCTTGGAAAAATTTTCTTTAATAATCTTCTTGATGACTATGTGAGCAGTCTCATTTATCCATATTGAGAACGTCTTCTGCAAATGTCAACAGCTTTCTTTGTTTGTATTGTTCCATACAGTGGCAAAAGCATACCTGCTGTCAGTGTCATTTATAAAGCTTGTATCAAAACCACAAGTTCAGCTTTCTGGGCTGAAGTCCCTTTAGGGAGGCTGCTGGCCTAGATCACCTGCTTTTTGTCCACTGCTGCACTGCTGTCCCCGCCTTCCGCTTACCTTTAACCATGAGGCCACTGCCATCCGTGTACCAGTTTAAACTTTCAGGCCAAGGCTGATTTGATCTTTACCTGCTGAGGTAAGTAGCCCCCTCTGTTGGTAGGTGGCCCCATGGATATGAGCTGCTTTCCATCTGCTACTGCTGCTCCTGTGACAAAGCTGCTGCCATCCGTGTACCAGGCAGGCACACCAAGGCTGATCAGTCAGATCTCTCCTTGTTCCAGTTTCATCAGCACATTGATGTACAGGAGTGGAGTCATCCGCCAAGGGGAGGTGGCAGGATTGAGGATGGCAGGTGGAGCAAAAGTTACTCAATCATTCAGCAACAAATTCTGGTAGTGGGTATAGTCACATGCTGACCCAGGGTAAGCTTGTCAGGGTCTTTAACAAGCAGGGCCATTGCAGCTCATCAACATATAAGGTAAAAGGCTTAGTCAAATCTGGCAAAGCCAGAGCGGGGGCTGCAAGCAGGGCTGCCTTTATGCTGTCAAAGGCTTTTTGGTGTTTCTCAGTCCAGGTGAATGGGACTTTTTCTTTAGTCCAGAGTCTGCAAAAGCCCACCGTCCCCAGAAACTCACGTACTTGGCGCGGGGTGGTGGGGGTTGGGATCAGCATCACAGTCTTTTTTCTTGGCTTCGGTGAGCCACCGCTTTCCGTCGTTTTGGCACCTCGGTAACTGAGCTTTCTTAGCCGATACCCGATACCCCAACTCACCCAGTTCATTCAGGAGCTTCTAGGAGGGCCAGAATTTCTTCTTTGTCTTTGATGTCTCTGCCTTCAGCCAACCGCAGGGCTTGGGTTAGCGCCAGGAGTTCAGCCTTCTGAGCCAAAGTTCCTTCTGCTAGAATGTCAGAGCAGTGATGAGTAGGTGAAGACTCAGCAGGTTAGCAGGGGAAGTGAAGGTCACTTGTTCTGTCAACAAAAAGCTCTAATAATGTGTCCATCAGTCAGGGAAACAATTGGATCATGTGTCCCTGACCAAAAGCCATTATGTGCAGACAAGCAGGCCATCCCTCAGTCACCAGGTCTAATTTTTCCAAGTGCCACTGGTCTTTTAGGGTCCCAATTTCTGAGTAAGAACCTCTTTGGCAATACTTTTGTTCTCAGTCACATTTAGGAGTCCCAAAGTTGGGGACAACATTAGGGCAGTCTCAATAGCATCTAAGGCCATCCAAGGTTGTTCTTTATTTCTTATACGAAGGGCTGTTTATCTTTTTAATGCAGCAAAACCTGGAATCCACAGTTTGCAAAGACCTGTAGTGTCCAGGGACCTTTTAAACTTGCTTTGCATTGGTCAGTGGAGGAATATGAAAACACAGTCTCTTTTTAGCTGCATCAACAGGTAGGCCACCAGTCTCTTTACTTATAGCCACGAACAGGTGAAGGGTTTTGTCTTGAGGGGGGGGGGCTCCTCTTCTTTTTGTTAGGACAGTCTCTCACCCAGTGCTCTTCTTTTTCAACAGCAAACACTCTGATCTTTAGCCAAAAGCTTTCTTTTTTCTTGTTGCCAGGTACTAAGTTTTCTAGTTTCCCTGACGTTTGTGACCAGCATTTCATTTCTCTTATCTTTTTTAGAAAATTTTCTGGCTCCTTATTTCTTACAGATCATCTCTAAGTGCTAGTATTATTAGCAAGTGTCACTTTGCTCGGTTCTAGTCTTTGTCATTTATCTCTCTTTGCTCCTATTTCTTAACTGCAATGGAGATCTCATATAATGTCTCTCTTTCTATCTATATATATCTCTTTCTTGTCTTTGCTTACTTTGAATGTTATCTAATTATTACATCTATATTCTGTCACTTAACTTTTTTCATAGTTTACCTCTTTTTACTGTTAACCTATTTCTTTTGAGTCTGCTGAAGCTTTGCTCTCAGTTCTTCTTTGCAGACCTCTATCCTTCATCAGAGCCTGGCAGTTAGACTCGTAGGTGCTCCTTACCTTGTATATCTCCCTCACCGGAGCTTAAAACAGATTCACTGCTAGCAGCTCAGGGCGATGCCTGAGAAGAGAAAACACACGGGGCAGAGAAGGGGGTGCAGCTCTTACATCTGGCTGCACACTGATATCTCAAAATGAACACAATTTTTTCTGTTAACAGTTAACAAGAGACAGGATACAGGGGACAGGGAAATGAGAAGCAACCAGGGAACCTTGTGGCGTCCTCAGATCAGACGCGGCAACCCGCTGAACTCAAGCATACTAGTCAGCGGAGGGAAAGAAACTAACCAGGATTTTCTCAGTAACAGCGAATGGACAGGGAGGAGCCAAGCGCCGAGTCTCCGCCGCGCCACGGCGAAATGTGGGAGTGGCAAACAAACACTGGCAGGGAGGGGGAATTTAACCACTTGTTTTCCGGCATGGCTTGAGCCCCCGGAGGCGGCAGCGTCCGCCACCCCACACACAGGCATCCACGGAGCTCTCTTGGCCAGAGGCAACGGCGGCCTCCTGAGCTTTGGAAACGCAAGGCGCCTGCGCGGCAGGGCGGGGGAACTTCTCTGTGTGCCCCACGGCGGGCGCGCAGACACAAGGGAGTGCGGGTAGACTCCAGGGGGAAGCCAAAGGAGGGACGGCGGCCACAGTTGGCCCCTCCCCAGCTGTGGCAGGCTTCACGGCTATTCCGGGGCGCCAGGCGGGTCTGACAGGCCGCCGCACTTACTATCAGCATTTTACAACTCACTCGCAGGGCACAGACAGCCTCCGTTGCTGCTGTGTCTGCAGAACTCAGAACCTCAGCACCACTGCTGCAGCTCTGGATTTCAGAGCTCTTTTGAGCAGCCTGGGGAGGACCGGCCTGGTGGTTTTTTTTTCTCTTTTTTTCCTTTTTTTAAAACCATTGCTGACAAATTCTGTCCTGACGTCAGTCCAAGTCTACAGTCGGCAAAGGGTTAACACACACACACACACAGTCTGTCACGTGACCAAAACACAACCAGCCAAACGCCACTTTCTGACGGGGTCGGATTCCACATTGACTCTTTTTCCTGATAGGGGTGGGATTCCACATCCACTCCCGCTCTGGCAGAGAGAACACTCTCTCTCTCTCCTTCACTCTGCCAGGCAACAGCCAGGTCTTTTTGACTGTTCTGTACCCTGGGCACTCCTTCCAGGGTCTCCCTTGAAACATCTTTTTGGGGTGCAGACTGTGAGGCCATAGACAGCCGTCCTCTCACAGCCACTGCCAGAATAAACCCACAATCTCAGAATACACAAATGCAGCAGTTCCACACTTACACACCCAGCAGATTGTCCCATTTCTAGAATAATAGCAAACACAACAAGAGCAGACACAAGACTTGAGACAAAAAGAAAAAACCAAAAACGGCGGCGACCTCGCGTCGCCCACAGGCAACTTACAGAATCAGATGGCCTTTCCAAGGCCGGCCGGCTTAGACCTTCCACCAAAGTGATGGTCTCTCGGCCTTCAGAGGGGTCCGCCAAGCGTCCTTGGCCCTCCCCTTGTCTTCCTGGGGCGTCCCCCAGGGCGATCGGACGGTGGGCACCAGACACGTCTATCTCTACCCACCCCGCGCTCTCTATTGAGACCTGCCTGGTCTCCAGCTCCCGGAGCACGGTCTCTGGTGCTCTTACTGAGCACAGAGCGTCACGCAAAACCAGAACTGCGATCGCACCAGATACAGATTCAGATGGCCTCTCCAAGGCCCACAGATTGAGACTCTCCTGGTCTCCAGAAACAGAACACAGACACCAGACCAAACAGAACAGTAAATCTTACTTCTGAGTGGGTCCAGGACTTCTGGGTGGTCGCGCTGATTCCCGGCCAACGCACCAAATGAAAGACTCCAGGACTCCCAAAGGGAGGCACTTACTCAAGCCTCGGGTCAGCCGCGCACCCAAGAAGACACTGAGACCGAACTTAAGATGTATAGAGAGTAAGATTTAATACAGCAACGACAAGAAAGCACACAAAAAGCACATATACCAGATATCTGGGGTCGAAACTCATGCAGCCAGCAAGGTGCAGAGGAGATTCGGCAATTGGCCCAGACTTGTCACAGGCTTTTATAGGAGAAGGGTAAGGAGAAAAGTACAAGTTTTACGTCACCAAGGTGTTCTGCCAAGGAGCTTTACATAACCAAGGGGTCGTGTCCTATATTTTGGCAATGTACTCGATCTATTGGAACATTCTGGGGTAGTACCAGGAGGCCCCTATCTCAAAAATGTTCTTGGAACAGTCTTCAGTTAGGAGGGGTTGGACTGAGTTCGCTCCAGGAGACCCTTATCTCAGAAATGCTCCTGGAACGGTTCTCACTTGTGAGGTGTCGGACTCTGGGGTGAAGAGTTCAAGAATGTACTCTGAGGTAAAAAGTTAAGGTGTGTTCCGGGAACAACCTCTAGATGGGAGGGGTAAGAGAACTCTGAGTTGGAGAGTTCATGGAGAGTTCAGCTTTTCTTCTTTCAATCCCAGGTTCTCTGGAAGATGAGTCAGTGCTGTTAATTGTTGAGCACTTTCAGTGGCCCCACCCATCTTTAAATTTTTAGAAGTATATGTGAGGCTGTGTTCATGTACATCATATGCAGACCATAAGAGGGATATAGATTCTCCAGAATCTGACACCCTCTTCGGGAGTGTTTGAAGACAGCTACAATGTACTTAAATCTAATAAATACATACTTAAATTAATAAACATTTTTTAAAAAGGATAAGAAAGAATGAAAGACCAGGTAGGCCTGCCATTCTTAACTCTATCTGTCTGTATGTCTGTCTGTCTGTCTGATCCCCTGGAACTGGAGATGGGCCACCATATAGTTGCTGGTAGTTGATCCCAGGTTCTCTATAAGAGGAGACAATGTTGTTAATTGTTGATCCCTTTCATTGGCCCCACACATCTTCAAATTTTTAGAAGTAAATGTGAGGCTGTGTTTATGTACATTATATGCAGACCATAAGAGGGATATAGATTCTCCAGAATCTGACACCCTCTTCTGGAGTGTCTGAAGACAGCTACAGTGTACTTATATCTAATAAATACATAAATAAATAAATAAATAAATAAATAAATAAATAAATAAACATTTTTTAAAGGGATAAGAAAGAAAGAAAAACCAGGCAGGCCTGCCATCCTTGTCTGACTTTCCCTCTGTCTGTCTGTCTTGCCTAGCCCCTTGAGTAGCCTAGCCTAGTCCCTTGCCTTGACTAGCCCAGCCCCTTGCCTAGCCTAGCCTAGCCCAGCCCTGCCTTGCCTAGCCCTGCCTATCCCTGTCTTCAACCAGGCTGGCCTCGAACTCAGAAACTGACTGCCTCTGCCTCCAGAGTGCTCTCATTAAGAGCTCGAGCCACCACTGACTGTTTGGTTTTCTAAGTCTTACATAGGTATGGTCTGTTTCTCAGCTGTGAAACCCTAATTAACACATGCAGTCTGTCCTAGGTCAGCCACAGCTACAGACTGAGGCCTTTTCTAAAACAAAACAAAAGAAAACAAAAAATAGAAATAATAAAATAAATAAATTAAGCAACCACATGATATCTTTTCTTTCTTTCAATGATACTCAGAGCTTGAAGCAGTTCACCCATGAGACCTCAGCTCCGGACATTGAGGCTCTTTCCCTAACAAGTATTATGGCTGAACCTGAGGGGTTCTACTGCTGATTTGTGTCCCCCACTTTAAAAAAATAGTTGTTTTCAAAGGCTGCAGGTTCTTAGCTCTGTTCCTTGTTACAGTTGAGTCACAGCCCTGAAAGTTCAGTGGTAGTTAAAGGCACTGAGAAGGGCTTCCTATAGACATCAAAGACCAAGTCTTTGTTTTTAAAAAGTTAATCTGGATTCCCCCACCCCCTGGCATCCTTAGAATTCCTAGAAAGGAAGGCAGGGACCTGGGCAGAAGGGTGCAAGTCTACTGGTGTTTGTAAGTGGTAACAGAAAGCTTTCTCTTGTTGGTACCCTACCCCAAGTTACACTGTCACTTCTTTTTCCTAGTTGTTGTTTTGTTGGTTTGTATTCTCAACATAGACCCTTTTCCTTCCTAACCTTGGCTGTCCTGAACCTTACTGTCCTTGAACTCAGTGATTTGCCTGTCTTGCTGGGATGAAACTGTGAGCTACCATCCAGAAGGAAGCACCCTGCTGAGGTTAGATTGGGGTCTCTTCATTTTCCTCTATGAACATGCATATGGCAGGCCTGTTCTTTCTTTTTTACTTTTCCTTTTCTTTTTAAAGATTTATTTATTTATTATATTTAAGTATGCTGTAGCTATCTTCAGACAGTCCAGAAGAGGGTGTCAGATTCTGAAGAATCTAAATCATTCTTATTGTCTGCATATGATGTATATAAACACAGCCTCACATATACTCAAAAAAAAAAAGAAAGAAAGATGTGGCTACAGAGAGGGCTCAACAATTAAGAGCATTGTCTCCTCTTCCAGAGAACCTGGGCTCAATTACCAGTATTATATATGGTGGCCCATCTCCAGTTCCAGGGGATCTAATACTCTGTTCTGGAGTCTGTGGGCACAGCATACACATGCAAAACATTCTTACACAATCATTGAGAGAGGAGAGAGAGGGGTTGAGAGAGAGGGGAGGTAATCATACCTCCTGACGAGTTTGAAGACCTGAGCTTCATCACTCACACAAATAAATAAATGCAAACTATTTTTTTATAAATAAACTCTGCCATTGCCCTTTAAAAATTCCTAGAAAACAAGTTTTATAAGCAACAGTTATATTTACTATATCTAAAGGACAGTCATGAGCATATTCAATAAATAGAAAAAGGCCTGTTAGTCTTAGAAATGGAAAAGACAAACCAAGGAAGGTTTGCAATTACATAATGAGGCAGCTCAGTCCAGCTCTAATGTTGGAAATAAGACTCGAGAATAGGATATACCTGAAGACAGCCAGCCATTGTTTTTTGTTTTGGAGGCTGAAAGGATACACCTGAAGACAGCCAATGCTGTGTGATGGTGATCTGGTATTTTTTTTTTTTAATTTTTAAAAACTTTAACACTTTTTATAAAACATTTATAAAAACTTTTTATTCTTCTTTCTTTGTTTCTTTTCTTTCTTTCTTTCCTCACCCTAGCCCCTACCCTAGCCCTGTCTTTCACCAGGGTGGCCTCGAACTCAGAAACTGACTGCCTCTGCCTACAGAGTGCTCTCATTAAGAGCTTGAGCCACCACTGAATGTAGAGTTTTCTAAGCCTTACCTTGCTCTTGGTGTCTGTTCTCAGCTGTGAAACCCTAATTAACACAAGTAGGCAGTCCTGGGTCAGCCAGAGCTACAGACTGAGGACTTCTCTAAAAACAAATAAAACAAAACAAAACAACAAATAGAAATAATAAAATACATAAATTAAGCAACCACAGCATAGCTTTTCTCAATCTAGGTGGTACTCAGAAATTCCAGCAGTTGGCCTGTGACACCTCAGCTCAGTATATGTGAGGCTGTGTTTATGTACATCCTATGAAGACCATAAGAGGGATTTTCATTCTCCAGAATCTGACACCCTTATCTGGAGTGTCTAAAGAAAGCTACAGTGTACTTATATCTAAGAAATACATAAAAATAAATAAATAAATAAATATATATATTTTAAAAAGGATAAGAAAGAAAGAAAGACCAGGCAGGCCTGCCATCCTTATCTCTGTCTGTCTGTCTGTCTGTCTGTCTGATCCCCTGGAACTGGACTTGAGCTACCATAAAGTTGCTGGTAGTTGATCCCAGGTTCTCTGGAAGAGGAGACAATGCTGTTAATTGTTGAGCCCTATCAGTGGCCCTACCCATCTTTAAATATTTAGAAGTATATGTGAGGCTGTATTTATGTACATCATATGCAGACCATAAGAGGGATTTAGATTCTCCAGAATCTGACACCCTATTCTGGAGTGTCTGAAGACAGCTACAGTGTACTTATATCTAATAAATACATAAATAAATAAATAAATAAATAAATAAATAAATAAACATTTTTTAAAAAGTATAAGAAATAAAGAAAGACCAGGCATGCCTGCCATCCTTATCTCTGTCTCTCTGTCTGTCTGTCTGTCTGCTCAACTGGAACTGGAGATGGGCCACCATAAGGTGCTGGTAGTTTATCCCAGGTTCTCTGAAAGAGGAGACAATGCTGTTAATTGTTGAGCCCTCTCAGTGGCCCACACATCTTTAAATTTTTAGAAGTGTATGCGAGGCTGTGTTTATGTACATCATATGCAGACCATAAGAGGGATTTAGATTCTCCAGAATCTGACACCCTCTTCTGGAGTGTCTGAAGACAGCTACAGTGTACTTATATCTAATAAATACATAAATAAATATATAAATAAACATTTTTTTAAAAAGGATAAGAAAGAAAGAAAGAACAGGCAGGCCTGCCATCCTTATGACTGTCTGTATGTCTGTCTGTCTGATCCCCTGGAACTGGAGATGGGCCACCATATAGTTGCTGGTAGTTGATCCCAGGTACTCTGGAAGAGGAGACAATGCTGTTAATTTTTGAGCCCGTTCAGTGGCGCCACCCATCTTTAAATATTTAGAGATATATGTGAGGCTGTGTTTATGTACATCATATGCAGGCCATAAGAGGGATTTAGATTCTCCAGAATCTGACACCCTCTTCTGGAGTGTCTGAAGACAGCTACAGTGTACTTATATCTAATAAATAAATAGATAAATAAATAAATAAATAAATAAATAAACATTTTTTAAAAAGTATAAGAAAGAAAGAAAGACCAGGCAGGCCTGCCATCCATATCTCTGTCTGTCTGTCTGTCTGTCTATCTGATCCCCTGGAACTGGAGATGGGCCACCATATTGTGCTGGTAGTTGATCCAAGGTTCTCTGGAAGAGGAGACAATTCGGTTAATTGTTGAGACCTTTCAGTGGCCCCACACTTCTTTAAATATTTAGAAGTTTATGTGAGGCTGTGTTTATGTACATCATATTCAGATTATAAGAGGATTTAGATTCTCCAGAATCTGACACCCTCTACTGGAGTGACTGAAGACAGCTACAGTGTACTTATAATAAATAAATAAATAAATAAATAAATAAATAAATAAATAAATAAATAAACATTTTTTAAAAATGATAAGAAAGAAAGTAAGACCAGGCAGGCCTGCCATCCTTATCTCTGTCTGTCTGTCTGTCTGTCTGATCCCCTGGAACTGGAGTTGGGCTACCATAAAGTTGCTGGTAGTTGATCCCAGGTTCTCTGGAAGAGGAGACAATGCTGTTAATTGTTGAGCCCTATCAGTGGTCCTACCCATCTTTAAATATTTAGTAGTATATGTGAGGCTGTGTTTATGTACATCATATGCAGACCATAAGAGGGATTTAGATTCTCCAGAATCTGACACCCTCTTCTGTAGTATCTGAAGGCAGCTACAGTGTACTTATATCTAATAAATAAATAGATAAATAAATAAATAAATAAATAAACATTTTTTAAAAATGATAAGAAAGAAAGAAAGACCAGGTAGGCCTGCCATCCATATCTCTGCCTGTCTCTCTGTCTGTCTATCTGATCCCCGGGAACTGGAGATGGGCCACCATATAGTTGCTGGTAGTTGATCCAAGGTTCTCTGGAAGAGGAGACAATGCTCTTAATTGTTGAGCCCTATCAGTGGCCCTACCCATCTTTAAATTTTTAGAAGTATATGTGAGGCTGTGTTTATGTACATCATATGCAGACCATAAGAGGGATTTAGATTCTCCAGAATCTGACACCCTCTTCTGGAGTGTCTGAAGACAGCTACAGTGTACTTATATCTAATAAATACATAAATAAATAAACATTTTTTAAAAAGGATAAGAAAGAAAGAAAGACCAGGCAGGCCTGCCATCCTAATCTCTGTCAGTCTGTCAGTCTGTCAGACTGTCTGATCCCTTGGAACTGTAGATGGGCCACCATATAGTTGCTGTTAGTTGATCCCAGGTTCTCTGGAAGAGGAGACAATGCTATTAATTGTTGAGCCCTTTCAGTGGCTCCACCTATCTTTAAATTTTTAGAAGTATATGTTAGGCTGTGTTTATGTACATCATATGCAGACCATAAGAGGGATTTAGATTCTCCAGTATCTGACACCCTCTTCTGGATTGTCTGAAGACAACTACAGTGTACTTATATCTAATGAATACATACATATATAAATAAATAAATAAATATATAAACATTATTTTAAAAGGATAAGGAAGAAAGATAGACAAGGCAGGCCTGCCATACTTATCTCTGTCTGTCTGTCTGTCTGTCTGATCCCCTGGAACTGGAGATGGGCCACCTTGTAGGTGCTGGTAGTTGATCCCAGTTTCTCTGGAAGAGGAGACAATGCTGTTAATTGTTGAGCCCTTTCAGTGGCCCCACCCATTTTTAATTTTTACAAGTATATGTGAGGCTGTGTTTATGTACATCATATGCAGACCATAAAAGGGATTTAGATTCTCCAGAATCTGACACCCTCTTCTGGAGTGTCTGAAGACAGCTACGGTGTACTTATATCTAATAAATACATAAATAAATATATAAATAAACATTTTTTTAAAAAGGATAAGAAAGAAAGAAAGACCAGGCAGGCCTGCCATCCTTATCACTGTCTGTATGTCTGTCTGTCTGATCCCCTGGAACTGGAGATGGGCCACCATATAGTTGCTGGTAGTTGATCCCAGGTCCTATGGAAGAGGAGACAATGCTGTTAATTGTTGAGCTTTTAGAGTGGCCCCAGCCTTCTTTAAATTTTTAGAAGTATATGTGAGGCTGTGTTTATGTACATCATATGCAGACCATAAGAGGGATTTAGATTCTCCTGAATCTGACACCCTCTTCTGGAGTGTCTGAACAGCTACAGTGTACTTATATCTAATAATAAATAAATAAATAAATAAATAAATAAATAAATAAACAAACATTTTTTTAAAAAAAGGATAAGAAAGAAAGAAAGACCAGGCAGGCCTGAAATCCTTATCACTGTCTGTCTCTCTGTCTGTCTGATCCCCTGGAACTGGAGATGGGCCACCTTTTAGGTGCTGGTAGTTGATCCCAGTTTCTCTGGAAGAGGAGACAATGCTGTTAATTGTTGAGTCCTTTCAATGGCCCCACCTATTTATAATTTTTAGAAGTATATGTGAGGCTGTGTTTATGTACATCATATTCAGACCATAAGAGGGATTTAGATTCTCTAGAATCTGACACCCTCTTCTGGAGTGTCTGAAGACGGCTACAGTGTACTTATATCTAATAAATACATAAATAAATAAATAAATAAATAAATAAATAAATTAACATTTTTTAAAAAGTATAAGAAATAAAGAAATACCAGGCAGGCCTGCCATCCTTATCTCTGTCTCTCTGTCTGTCTGTCTGTCTGTCTGATCCACTGGAACTGGAGATGGGCCACAATAAGGTGCTGGTAGTTTATCCCAGGTTCTCTGAAAGAGGAGACAATGCTGTTAATTGTTGAGCCCTCTCAGTGGCCCCACACATCTTTAAATTTTTAGAAGTATATGCGAGGCTGTGTTTATGTACATCATATGCAGACCATAAGAGGAATTTAGATTCTCCAGAATCTGACACCCTCTTCTGGAGTGTCTGAAAGCAGCTACATTGTACATATATCTAATAAATATATAAATAAATATATAAATAAACATTTTTTTAAAAAGGATAAGAAAGAAAGAAAGACCAGGCAGGCCTGCCATCCTTATCACTGTCTGTATGTCTGTCTGTCTGATCCCCTGGAACTGGAGATGGGCCACCATATAGTTGCTGGTAGTTGATCCCAGGTACTCTGGAAGAGGAGACAATGCTGTTAATTGTTGAGCTTTTAGAGTGGCCCCACCCTTCTATAAATTTTTAGAAGTATATGTGAGGCTGTGTTTATGTACATCATATGCAGACCATAAGAGGGATTTAGATTCTCCAGAATCTGACACCCTCTTCTGGAGTGTCTGAACAGCTACAGTGTACTTATATCTAATAATAAATAAATAAATAAATAAATAAATAAATAAATAAATAAACGAACATTTTTTTTAAAAAAGGTTAAGAAAGAAAGAAAGACCAGGCAGGCCTGCCATCCTTATCACTGTCTGTCTGTCTTTCTGTCTGATCCCCTGGAACTGGAGATGGGCCACCTTTTAGGTGCTGGTAGTTGATCCCAGGTTCTCTGGAAGAGGAGACAATGCTGTAAATTGTTGAGTCCTTTCAGTGGCCCCACCTATTTATAATTTTTAGACGTATATGTGAGGCTGTGTTTATGTACATCATATTCAGACCATAAGAGGGATTTAGATTCTCTAGAATCTGACACCCTCTTCTGAATTTTCTGAAGACGGCTACAGTGTACTTATATGTAATAAATACATACATAAATAAATAAATAAATAAATAAAATATAAACATTTTTTTAAAATATAAGAAATAAAGAAAGTCCAGGCAGGCCTGCCATCCATATCTCTGTCTCTCTGTCTGTCTGTCTGTCTGATCCCCTGGAACTGGAGATGGGCCAACATAAGGTGCTGGTAGTTTATCCCAGGTTCTCTGAAAGAGGAGACAATGCTGTTAATTGTTGAGCCCTCTCAGTGGCCCCACACATCTTTAAATTTTTAGAAGTATATGCAAGGCTGTGTTTATGTACCGAATATGCAGACCATAAGAGGGATTTAGATTCTCCAGAATCTGACACCCTCTTCTGGAGTGTCTGAAGACAGCTACAGTGTACATATATCTAATAAATACATACATAAATATATAAATAAACATTTTTTAAAAGGATAAGAAAGAAAGAAAGACCAGGCAGGCCTGCCATCCTTATCACTGTCTGTATGTCTGTCTGTCTGATCCCCTGGAACTGGAGATGGGCCACCATATAGTTGCTGGTAGTTGATCCCAGGTTCTCTGGAAGAGGAGACAATGCTGTTAATTGTTGAGCTTTTAGAGTGGCCCCACCCTTCTTTAAATTTTTAGAAGTATATGTGAGGCTGTGTTTATGTACATCATATGCAGACCATAAGAGGGATTTAGATTCTCCAGAATCTGACACCCTCTTCTGGAGTATCTGAACAGCTACAGTGTACTTATATCTAATAAATAAATAAATAAATAAATAAATAAATAAATAAATAAACGAACATTTTTTTAAAAAAAAGGATAAGAAAGAAAGAAAGACCAGGCAGGCCTGCCATTCTTATCACTGTCTGTCTGTCTGTCTGTCTGATCCGATGGAACTGTAGATGGGCCACCTTTTAGGTGCTGGTAGTTGATCCCAGGTTCTCTGGAAGAGGAGACAATGCTGTTAATTGTTGAGTCCTTTCAGTGGCCCCACCTATTTATAATTTTTAGACGTATATGTGAGGCTGTGTTTATGTACATCATATTCAGACCATAAGAGGGATTTAGATTCTCTAGAATCTGACACCCTCTTTTGGAGTGTCTGAAGACGGCTACAGTGTACTTATATCTAATTAATAAATAAATAAATAAATAAATAAATAAACAATTTTTAAAAAGTATAAGAAATAAAGAAAGACCAGGCAGGCCTGCCATCCTTATCTCTGTCTCTCTGTCTGTCTCTCTGTCTGTCTGATCCACTGGAACTGGAGATGGGCCACCATAAGGTGCTGGTAGTTTATCCCAGGTTCTCTGAAAGAGGAGACAATGCTGTTAATTGTTGAGCCCTCTCAGTGGCCCCACACATCTTTAAATTTTTAGATGTATATGCGAGGCTGTGTTTATGTACATCATATGCAGACCATAAGAGGGATTTAGATTCTCCAGAATCTGACACCCTCTTCTGGAGTGTCTGAAAGCAGCTACAGTGTACATATATCTAATAAATACATAAATAAATATATAAATAAACATTTTTTTAAAAAGGATAAGAAAGAAAGAAAGACCAGGCAGGCCTGCCATCCTTATCACTGTCTGTATGTCTGTCTGTCTGATCCCCTGGAACTGGAGATGGGCCACCATATAGTTGCTGGTAGTTGATCCCAGGTACTCTGGAAGAGGAGACAATGCTGTTAATTGTTGAACTTATAGAGTGGCCCCACCCTTCTATAAATATTTAGAAGTATATGTGAGGCTGTGTTTATGTACATCATATGCAGACCATAAGAGGGATTTAGATTCTCCAGAATCTGACACCCTCTTCTGGAGTGTCTGAACAGCTACAGTGTACTTATATCTAATAATAAATAAATAAATAAATAAATAAATAAATAAATAAATAAAAAAATAAATAAACGAACATTTTTTTAAAAAAAGGATGAGAAAGAAAGAAAGACCAGGCAGGCCTGCCATCCTTATCACTGTCTGTCTTTCTGTCTGATCCCCTGGAACTGGAGATGGGCCACCTTTTAGGTGCTGGTAGTTGATCCCAGG
Organism: Mus caroli; assembly: GCF_978045245.1. Classification (NCBI taxonomy): domain Eukaryota; kingdom Metazoa; phylum Chordata; class Mammalia; order Rodentia; family Muridae; genus Mus; species Mus caroli. Next base: position 93,991 of record NW_028227281.1, on the reverse strand, counting down.
TTCTCTGGAAGAGGAGACAATGCTGTAAATTGTTGAGTCCTTTCAGTGGCCCCACCTATTTATAATTTTTAGAAGTATATGTGAGGCTGTGTTTATGTACATCATATTCAGACCATAAGAGGGATTTAGATCCTCTAGAATCTGACACACTCTTCTGGAGTGTCTGAAGACGGCTACAGTGTACTTATATCTAATAAATACATAAATAAATAAATAAATAAATAAATAAATAAATAAATAAATAAAATATAAACATTTTTTTAAAATATAAGAAATAAAGAAAGACCAGGCAGGCCTGCCATCCATATCTCTGTCTCTCTGTCTGTCTGTCTGTCTGATCCCCTGGAACTGGAGATGGGCCAACATAAGGTGCTGGTAGTTTATCCCAGGTTCTCTGAAAGAGGAGACAATGCTGTTAATTGTTGAGCCCTCTCAGTGGCCCCACACATCTTTAAATTTTTAGAAGTATATGCAAGGCTGTGTTTATGTACCGAATATGCAGACCATAAGAGGGATTTAGATTCTCCAGAATCTGACACCCTCTTCTGGAGTGTCTGAAGACAGCTACAGTGTACATATATCTAATAAATACATACATAAATATATAAATAAACATTTTTTTAAAAGGATAAGAAAGAAAGAAAGACCAGGCAGGCCTGCCATCCTTATCACTGTCTGTATGTCTGTCTGTCTGATCCCCTGGAACTGGAGATGGGCCACCATATAGTTGCTGGTAGTTGATCCCAGGTACTCTGGAAGAGGAGACAATGCTGTTAATTGTTGAGCTTTTAGAGTGGCCCCACCCTTCTTTAAATTTTTAGAAGTATATGTGAGGCTGTGTTTATGTACATCATATGCAGACCATAAGAGGGATTTAGATTCTCCAGAATCTGACACCCTCTTCTGGAGTATCTGAACAGCTACAGTGTACTTATATCTAATAAATAAATAAATAAATAAATAAATAAATAAATAAACGAACATTTTTTTTAAAAAAGGATAAGAAAGAAAGAAAGACCAGGCAGGCCTGCCATCCTTATCACTGTCTGCCTGTCTGTCTGTCTGATCCCCTGGAACTGTAGATGGGCCACCTTTTAGGTGCTGGTAGTTGATCCCAGGTTCTCTGGAAGAGGAGACAATGCTGTTAATTGTTGAGTCCTTTCAGTGGCCCCACCTATTTATAATTTTTAGACGTATATGTGAGGCTGTGTTTATGTACATCATATTCAGACCATAAGAGGGATTTAGATTCTCTAGAATCTGACACCCTCTTCTGGAGTGTCTGAAGACGGCTACAGTGTACTTATATCTAATTAATAAATAAATAAATAAATAAATAAATAAATAAATAAATAAATAAACAATTTTTAAAAAGTATAAGAAATAAAGAAAGACCAGGCAGGCCTGCCATCCTTATCTCTGTCTCTCTGTCTGTCTGTCTGTCTGTCTGATCCACTGGAACTGGAGATGGGCCACCATAAGGTGCTGGTAGTTTATTCCAGGTTCTCTGTAGGAGGAGACAATGCTGTTAATTGTTGAGCCCTCTCAGTGGCCCCACACATCTTTAAATTTTTAGAAGTATATGCGAGGCTGTGTTTATGTACATCATATGCAGACCATAACAGGGATTTAGATTCTCCAGAATCTGACACCCTCTTCTGGAGTGTCTGAAAGCAGCTACAGTGTACATATATCTAATAAATACATAAATAAATATATAAATAAACATTTTTTTAAAAAGGATAAGAAAGAAAGAAAGACCAGGCAGGCCTGCCATCCTTATCACTGTCTGTATGTCTGTCTGTCTGATCCCCTGGAACTGGAGATGGGCCACCATATAGTTGCTGGTAGTTGATCCCAGGTACTCTGGAAGAGGAGACAATGCTGTTAATTGTTGAACTTTTAGAGTGGCCCCACCCTTCTATAAATTTTTAGAAGTATATGTGAGGCTGTGTTTATGTACATCATATGCAGACCATAAGAGGGATTTAGATTCTCCAGAATCTGACACCCTCTTCTGGAGTGTCTGAACAGCTACAGTGTACTTATATCTAATAATAAATAAATAAATAAATAAATAAATAAATAAATAAATAAACGAACATTTTTTTAAAAAAAGGATGAGAAAGAAAGAAAGACCAGGCAGGCCTGCCATCCTTATCACTGTCTGTCTTTCTGTCTGATCCCCTGGAATTGGAGATGGGCCACCTTTTAGGTGCTGGTAGTTGATCCCAGGTTCTCTGGAAGAGGAGACAATGCTGTAAATTGTTGAGTCCTTTCAGTGGCCCCACCTATTTATAATTTTTAGAAGTATATGTGAGGCTGTGTTTATGTACATCATATTCAGACCATAAGAGGGATTTAGATTCTCTAGAATCTGACACCCTCTTCTGGAGTGTCTGAAGACGGCTACAGTGTACTTATATCTAATAAATACATAAATAAATAAATAAATAAATAAATAAATAAATAAATAAAATATAAACATTTTTTTTAAATATAAGAAATAAAGAAAGACCAGGCAGGCCTGCCATCCATATCTCTGTCTCTCTGTCTGTCTGTCTGTCTGATCCCCTGGAACTGGAGATGGGCCAACATAAGGTGCTGGTAGTTTATCCCAGGTTCTCTGAAAGAGGAGACAATGCTGTTAATTGTTGAGCCCTCTCAGTGGCCCCACACATCTTTAAATTTTTAGAAGTATATGCAAGGCTGTGTTTATGTACCGAATATGCAGACCATAAGAGGGATTTAGATTCTCCAGAATCTGACACCCTCTTCTGGAGTGTCTGAAGACAGCTACAGTGTACATATATCTAATAAATACATACATAAATATATAAATAAACATTTTTTTAAAAGGATAAGAAAGAAAGAAAGACCAGGCAGGCCTGCCATCCTTATCACTGTCTGTATGTCTGTCTGTCTGATCCCCTGGAACTGGAGATGGGCCACCATATAGTTGCTGGTAGTTGATCCCAGGTACTCTGGAAGAGGAGACAATGCTGTTAATTGTTGAGCTTTTAGAGTGGCCCCACCCTTCTTTAAATTTTTAGAAGTATATGTGAGGCTGTGTTTATGTACATCATATGCAGACCATAAGAGGGATTTAGATTCTCCAGAATCTGACACCCTCTTCTGGAGTATCTGAACAGCTACAGTGTACTTATATCTAATAAATAAATAAATAAATAAATAAATAAATAAATAAATAAATAAATAAATAAACGAACATTTTTTTTAAAAAAGGATAAGAAAGAAAGAAAGACCAGGCAGGCCTGCCATCCTTATCACTGTCTGCCTGTCTGTCTGTCTGATCCCCTGGAACTGTAGATGGGCCACCTTTTAGGTGCTGGTAGTTGATCCCAGGTTCTCTGGAAGAGGAGACAATGCTGTTAATTGTTGAGTCCTTTCAGTGGCCCCACCTATTTATAATTTTTAGACGTATATGTGAGGCAGTGTTTATGTACATCATATTCAGACCATAAGAGGGATTTAGATTCTCTAGAATCTGACACCCTCTTCTGGAGTGTCTGAAGATGGCTACAGTGTACTTATATCTAATTAATAAATAAATAAATAAATAAATAAATAAATAAATAAATAAACAATTTTTAAAAAGTATAAGAAATAAAGAAAGACCAGGCAGGCCTGCCATCCTTATCTCTGTCTCTCTGTCTGTCTGTCTGTCTGTCTGATCCACTGGAACTGGAGATGGGCCACCATAAGGTGCTGGTAGTTTATTCCAGGTTCTCTGTAAGAGGAGACAATGCTGTTAATTGTTGAGCCCTCTCAGTGGCCCCACACATCTTTAAATTTTTAGAAGTATATGCGAGGCTGTGTTTATGTACATCATATGCAGACCATAACAGGGATTTAGATTCTCCAGAATCTGACACCCTCTTCTGGAGTGTCTGAAAGCAGCTACAGTGTACATATATCTAATAAATACATAAATAAATATATAAATAAACATTTTTTAAAAAGGATAAGAAAGAAAGAAAGACCAGGCAGGCCTGCCATCCTTATCACTGTCTGTATGTCTCTCTGTCTGATCCCCTGGAACTGGAGATGGGCCACCATATAGTTGCTGGTAGTTGATCCCAGGTACTCTGGAAGAGGAGACAATGCTGTTAATTGTTGAGCTTTTAGAGTGGCCCCACCCTTCTTTAAATTTTTAGAAGTATATGTGAGGCTGTGTTTATGTACATCATATGCATACCATAAGTGGGATTTAGATTCTCCAGAATATGACACCCTCTTCTGGAGTGTCTGAACAGCTACAGTGTACTTATATTTAATAATAAATAAATAAATAAATAAATAAATAAATAAATAAATAAACATTTTTTTTAAAAAAGGATAAGAAAGAAAGAAAGACCAGGCAGGCCTGCCATCCTTATCACTGTCTGTCTCTCTGTCTGTCTGATCCCCTGGAACTGGAGATGGGCCACCTTTTAGGTGCTGGTAGTTGATCCCAGGTTCTCTGGAAGAGGAGACAATGCTGTTAATTGTTGAGTGCTTTCAGTGGCCCCACATATTTATAATTTTTAGAAGTATATGTGAGGCTGTGTTTATGTACATCATATTCAGACCATAAGAGGGATTTAGATTCTCTAGAATCTGACACCCTCTTCTGGAGTGTCTGAAGACGGCTACAGTGTACTTATATCTAATAAATAAATAAATAAATAAATAAATAAATAAATAAATAAATAAATAAATATTTTTTAAAAATTATAAGAAATAAAGAAAGACCAGGCAGGCCTGCCATCCTTATCTCTGTCTCTCTGTCTGTCTGTCTGTCTGTCTGATCCACTGGAACTGGAGAAGGGCCACCATAAGGTGCTGGTAGTTTATCCCAGGTTTCTGAAAGAGGAGACAATGCTGTTACTTGTTGAGACCTCTCATTGGCCCCACACATCTTTAAATTTTTAGAAGTATATGTGAGGCTGTGTTTATGTACATCATATGTAGACCATAAGAGGGATTTAGATTCTCCAGAATCTGACACCCTCTTCTGGGGTGTCTGAAGACAGCTACAGTGTACTTATATCTAATAAATACATAAATAAATATATAAATAAACATTTTTTTGAAAAGGATAAGAAAGAAAGAATGACCAGGCAGGCCTGCCATCCTTATCACTGTCTGTATGTCTGTCTGTCTGATCCCCTGGAACTGGAGATGGGCCACCATATAGTTGCTGGTAGCTGATCCCAAGTACTCTGGAAGAGGAGACAATGCTGTTAATTGTTGAGCTTTTAGAGTGCTCCAACCCTTCTTTAAATTTTTAGAATTATATGTGAGGCTGTGTTTATGTACATCATATGAGGACCATAAGAGGGATTTAGATTCTCCAGAATCTGACACCCTCTTCTGGAGTGTCTGAACAGCTACAGTGTACTTATATCTAATAATAAATAAATAAATAAATAAATAAATAAATAAATAAATAAACATTTTTTTAAAAAAAGGATAAGAAAGAAAGAAAGACCAGGCAGGCCTGCCATCCTTATCACTGTCTGTCTGTCTGTCTGTCTGATCCCCTGGAACTGGAGATGGGCCACCTTTTAGGTGCTGGTAGTTGATCCCAGGTTCTCTGGAAGAGGAGACAATGCTGTTAATTGTTGAGTCCTTTCAGTGGCCCCACCTATTTATAATTTTTAGACGTATATGTGAGGCTGTGTTTATGTACATCATATTCAGAACATAAGAGGGATTTAGATTCTCTAGAATCTGACACCCTCTTCTGGAGTGTCTGAAGACGGCTACAGTGTACTTATATCTAATAAATAAATAAATAAATAAATAAATAAATAAATAAATAAATAAATAAACAATTTTTAAAAAGTATAAGAAATAAAGAAAGACCAGGCAGGCCTGCCATCCTTATCTCTGTCTCTCTGTCTGTCTGTCTGTCTGTCTGATCCACTGGAACTCGAGAAGGGCCACCATAAGGTGCTGGTAGTTTATCCCAGGTTTCTGAAAGAGGAGACAATGCTGTTACTTGTTGAGACCTCTCATTGGCCCCACACATCTTTAAATTTTTAGAAGTATATGTGAGGCTGTGTTTATGTACATCATATGTAGACCATAAGAGGGATTTAGATTCTCCAGAATCTGACACCCTCTTCTGGGGTGTCTGAAGACAGCTACAGTGTACTTATATCTAATAAATACATAAATAAATATATAAATAAACATTTTTTTGAAAAGGATAAGAAAGAAAGAATGACCAGGCAGGCCTGCCATCCTTATCACTGTCTGTATGTCTGTCTGTCTGATCCCCTGGAACTGGAGATGGGCCACCATATAGTTGCTGGTAGCTGATCCCAAGTACTCTGGAAGAGGAGACAATGCTGTTAATTGTTGAGCTTTTAGAGTGCTCCAACCCTTCTTTAAATTTTTAGAATTATATGTGAGGCTGTGTTTATGTACATCATATGCAGACCATAGGAGGGATTTAGATTCTCCAGAATCTGACACCCTCTTCTGGAGTGTCTGAACAGCTACAGTGTACGTATATCTAATAATAAATAAATAAATAAATAAATAAATAAATAAATAAATAAATAAATAAATAAACATTTTTTTAAAAAAAGTATAAGAAAGAAAGAAAGACCAGGCAGGCCTGCCATCCTTATCACTGTCTGTCTGTCTGTCTGTCTGATCCCCTGGAACTGGAGATGGGCCACCTTTTAGGTGCTGGTAGTTGATCCCAGGTTCTCTGGAAGAGGAGACAATGCTGTTAATTGTTGAGTCCTTTCAGTGGCCCCACCTATTTATAATTTTTAGACGTATATGTGAGGCTGTGTTTATGTACATCATATTCAGACCATAAGAGGGATTTAGATTCTCTAGAATCTGACACCCTCTTCTGGAGTGTCTGAAGACGGCTACAGTGTACTTATATCTAATAAATACATAAATAAATAAATAAATAAAAATTTTTTAAAAAAGGATAAAAAAGAAAGAAAGACTAGGCAGGCCTGCCATCCTTATCACTGTCTGTATGTCTGTCTGTCTGATCCACTGGAACTGGAGATGGGCCACCATAAGGTGCTGGTATTTTTTCCCAGGTTCTCTGAAAGAGGAGACAATGCTGTTAATTGTTGAGCTTTTAGAGTGGCCCCACCCTTCTTTAAATTTTTAGAAGTATATGTGAGGCTGTGTTTATGTTCATCATATGCAGTAAATAAGAGGGATTTAGATTCTCCAGAATATGACACCCTCTTCTGAAGTGTCTGAAGACAGCTACAGTGTACTTATATCTAATAAATATATATATAAATAAATAAACATTTTTAAAATGTATAAGAAGAAAAAACCAGGCAGGCCTGCAATCCTTGTCTGTCTGTCTGTATGTATGTCTGTCTGATCCCCTGGAACTGGAGATGGGCCACAATATCGGTGCTGGTAGTTAATCCCAGGTCCTCTGGAAGAGGAGACAATGCTGTTAATTGTTGAGCCCTTTCAGTGGCCCCAACCATCTTTAAATTTTTAGAAGTATATGTGAGGCTGTGTTTACGTACATCATATGCAGACCATAAGAGGGATATAGATTATCCAGAATCTGACACCCTCTTCTGGAGAGTCTGAAGAAAGCTACAGTGTACTTATATCTAATAAATACATAAATAAATAAATAAATTAATTAATGAATAAATAAATAAATAAACAATTTTAAAAAGGATAAGAAAGAAAGAAAAATCAGGCAGGCCTGCCATCCTTATCTCTGTCTGTCTGTCTGTCTGTCTGATCCCCTGCAACTTGAGATGGGCCACCACATAGTTGCTGGTAGTTGATCCCACGTTCTCTGGAAGAGGAGACAATGGTGTTAATTGTTGAGCCCTTTGAGTGGGCCCAGCCATCTTTAAATTTTTAGAAGTATATGTGAGGCTGTGTTTATGTACATCATATGCTGACCATAAGAGGGATTTAGATTCTTCAGAATCTGACACCCTCTTCTGGAGTGTCTGAACAGCTACAGTGTACTTATATCTAATAATAAATAAATAAATAAATAAATAAATAAATAAATAAATAAACATTTTTTTAAAAAAGGATAAGAAAGAAAGAAAGAACAGGCAGGCCTGCCATCCTTATCACTGTCTGTCTGTCTGTCTGTCTGATCCCCTGGAACTGGAGATGGGCCACCTTTTAGGTGCTGGTAGTTGATCCCAGGTTCTCTGGAAGAGGAGACAATGCTGTTAATTGTTGAGTCCTTTCAGTGGCCCCACCTATTTATAATTTTTAGACGTATATGTGAGGCTGTGTTTATGTACATCATATTCAGACCATAAGAGGGATTTAGATTCTCTAGAATCTGACACCCTCTTCTGGAGTGTCTGAAGACGGCTACAGTGTACTTATATCTAATAAATACATAAATAAATAAATAAATAAATAAACAATTTTTAAAAAGTATAAGAAATAAAGAAAGACCAGGCAGGCCTGCCATCCTTATCTCTGTCTCTCTGTCTGTCTGTCTGTCTGTCTGATCCACTGGAACTGGAGATGGGCCACCATAAGGTGCTGGTAATTTATCCCAGGTTCTCTGAAAGAGGAGACAATGCTGTTAATTGTTGAGCCCTCTCAGTGGACCCACCTATCTTTAAATTTTTAGAAGTATATGCGAGGCTGTGTTTATGTACCGAATATGCAGACCATAAGAGGGATTTAGATTCTCCAGAATCTGACACCCTCTTCTGGAGTGTCTGAAGACAGCTACAGTGTACATATATCTAATAAATACATACATAAATATATAAATAAACATTTTTTTAAAAGGATAAGAAACAAAGAAAGACCAGGCAGGCCTACCATCCTTATCACTGTCTGTATGTCTGTCTGTCTGATCCCCTGGAACTGGAGATGGGCCACCATATAGTTGCTGGTAGTTGATCCCAGGTACTCTGGAAGAGGAGACAATGCTGTTAATTGTTGAGCTTTTAGAGTGGCCCCACCCTTCTTTAATTTTTTAGAAGTATATGTGAGGCTGTGTTTATGTACATCATATGCAGACCATAAGAGGGATTTAGATTCTCCAGAATCTGACACCCTCTTCTGGAGTGTCTGAACAGCTACAGTGTACTTATATCTAATAAATAAATAAATAAATAAATAAATAAATAAATAAATAAACGAACATTTTTTTAAAAAAAGGATAAGAAAGAAAGAAAGACCAGGCAGGCCTTCCATCTTTATCACTGTCTGTCTGTCTGTCTGTCTGATCCCCTGGAACTGTTGATGGGCCACCTTTTAGGTGCTGGTAGTTGATCCCAGGTTCTCTGGAAGAGGAGACAATGCTGTTAATTGTTGAGTCCTTTCAGTGGCCCCACCTATTTATAATTTTTAGACGTATATGTGAGGCTGTGTTTATGTACATCATATTCAGAACATAAGAGGGATTTAGATTCTCTAGAATCTGACACCCTCTTCTGGAGTGTCTGAAGACGGCTACAGTGTACTTATATCTAATAAATACATAAATAAATAAATAAATAAATAAATAAACAATTTTTAAAAAGTATAAGAAATAAAGAAAGACCAGGCAGGCCTGCCATCCTTATCTCTGTCTCTCTGTCTGTCTGTATGTCTGTCTGATCCACTGGAACTGGAGATGGGCCACCATAAGGTGCTGGTAGTTTATCCCAGGTTCTCTGAAAGAGGAGACAATGCTGTTAATTGTTGAGCCCTCTCAGTGGCCCCACACATCTTTAAATTTTTAGAAGTATATGCGAGGCTGTGTTTATGTACATCATATGCAGACCATAACAGGGATTTAGATTCTCCAGAATCTGACACCCTCTTCTGGAGTGTCTGAAAGCAGCTAAGGTGTACATATATCTAATAAATACATAAATAAATATATAAATAAACATTTTTTTAAAAAGGATAAGAAAGAAAGAAAGACCAGGCAGGCCGGCCATCCTTATCACTGTCTGTATGTCTGTCTGTCTGATCCCCTGGAACTGGAGATGGGCCACCATATAGTTGCTGGTAGTTGATCCCACGTTCTTTGGAAGAAGAGAGAATGCTGTTAATTGTTGAGCCCTTTCAGTGGGCCCACCCATCTTTAATTTTTAGAAGTATATGTGAGGCTGTGTTTATGTACATCACATGCAGACCATAAGAGGGATTTAGATTCTCCAGAAGATGACACCCTCTTCTAGAGTGTCTGAAGACAGCTACAGTGTACTTATATCTAATAATAAATAAATAAATAAATAAATAAATAAATAAATAAATAAATAAACATTTTTTTAAAAAAGGATAAGAAAGAAAGAAAGAACAGGCAGGCCTGCCATCCTTATCACTGTCTGTCTGTCTGTCTGTCTGATCCCCTGGAACTGGAGATGGGCCACCTTTTAGGTGCTGGTAGTTGATCCCAGGTTCTCTGGAAGAGGAGACAATGCTGTTAATTGTTGAGTCCTTTCAGTGGCCCCACCTATTTATAATTTTTAGACGTATATGTGAGGCTGTGTTTATGTACATCATATTCAGACCATAAGAGGGATTTAGATTCTCTAGAATCTGACACCCTCTTCTGGAGTGTCTGAAGACGGCTACAGTGTACTTATATCTAATAAATACATAAATAAATAAATAAATAAATAAATAAACAATTTTTAAAAAGTATAAGAAATAAAGAAAGACCAGGCAGGCCTGCCATCCTTATCTCTGTCTCTCTGTCTGTCTGTCTGTCTGTCTGATCCACTGGAACTGGAGATGGGCCACCATAAGGTGCTGGTAATTTATCCCAGGTTCTCTGAAAGAGGAGACAATGCTGTTAATTGTTGAGCCCTCTCAGTGGACCCACCTATCTTTAAATTTTTAGAAGTATATGCGAGGCTGTGTTTATGTACCGAATATGCAGACCATAAGAGGGATTTAGATTCTCCAGAATCTGACACCCTCTTCTGGAGTGTCTGAAGACAGCTACAGTGTACATATATCTAATAAATACATACATAAATATATAAATAAACATTTTTTTAAAAGGATAAGAAACAAAGAAAGACCAGGCAGGCCTACCATCCTTATCACTGTCTGTATGTCTGTCTGTCTGATCCCCTGGAACTGGAGATGGGCCACCATATAGTTGCTGGTAGTTGATCCCAGGTACTCTGGAAGAGGAGACAATGCTGTTAATTGTTGAGCTTTTAGAGTGGCCCCACCCTTCTTTAATTTTTTAGAAGTATATGTGAGGCTGTGTTTATGTACATCATATGCAGACCATAAGAGGGATTTAGATTCTCCAGAATCTGACACCCTCTTCTGGAGTGTCTGAACAGCTACAGTGTACTTATATCTAATAAATAAATAAATAAATAAATAAATAAATAAATAAATAAATAAATAAATAAACGAACATTTTTTTAAAAAAAGGATAAGAAAGAAAGAAAGACCAGGCAGGCCTTCCATCTTTATCACTGTCTGTCTGTCTGTCTGTCTGATCCCCTGGAACTGTTGATGGGCCACCTTTTAGGTGCTGGTAGTTGATCCCAGGTTCTCTGGAAGAGGAGACAATGCTGTTAATTGTTGAGTCCTTTCAGTGGCCCCACCTATTTATAATTTTTAGACGTATATGTGAGGCTGTGTTTATGTACATCATATTCAGAACATAAGAGGGATTTAGATTCTCTAGAATCTGACACCCTCTTCTGGAGTGTCTGAAGACGGCTACAGTGTACTTATATCTAATAAATACATAAATAAATAAATAAATAAATAAATAAACAATTTTTAAAAAGTATAAGAAATAAAGAAAGACCAGGCAGGCCTGCCATCCTTATCTCTGTCTCTCTGTCTGTCTGTCTGTCTGTCTGATCCACTGGAACTGGAGATGGGCCACCATAAGGTGCTGGTAGTTTATCCCAGGTTCTCTGAAAGAGGAGACAATGCTGTTAATTGTTGAGCCCTCTCAGTGGCCCCACACATCTTTAAATTTTTAGAAGTATATGCGAGGCTGTGTTTATGTACATCATATGCAGACCATAACAGGGATTTAGATTCTCCAGAATCTGACACCCTCTTCTGGAGTGTCTGAAAGCAGCTAAGGTGTACATATATCTAATAAATACATAAATAAATATATAAATAAACATTTTTTTAAAAAGGATAAGAAAGAAAGAAAGACCAGGCAGGCCGGCCATCCTTATCACTGTCTGTATGTCTGTCTGTCTGATCCCCTGGAACTGGAGATGGGCCACCATATAGTTGCTGGTAGTTGATCCCACGTTCTTTGGAAGAAGAGAGAATGCTGTTAATTGTTGAGCCCTTTCAGTGGGCCCACCCATCTTTAATTTTTAGAAGTATATGTGAGGCTGTGTTTATGTACATCACATGCAGACCATAAGAGGGATTTAGATTCTCCAGAAGATGACACCCTCTTCTAGAGTGTCTGAAGACAGCTACAGTGTACTTATATCTAATAATAAATAAATAAATAAATAAATAAATAAATAAATAAATAAATAAATAAACATTTTTTTAAAAAAGGATAAGAAAGAAAGACCAGGCAGGCCTGCCATCCTTATCACTGTCTGTCTCTCTGTCTGTCTAATCCCCTGGAACTGGAGATGGGCCACCTTTTAGGTGCTGGTAGTTGATCCCAGGTTCTCTGGAAGAGGAGACAATGCTGTTAATTGTTGAGTCCTTTCAGTGGCCCCACCTATTTATAATTTTTAGAAGTATATGTGAGGCTGTGTTTATGTACATCATATTCAGACCATAAGAGGGATTTAGATTCTCTAGAATCTGACACCCTCTTCTGGAGGGTCTGAAGACGGCTACAATGTACTTATATCTAATAAATACATAAATAAATAAATAAATAAATAAATAAACATTTTTTAAAAAGTATAAGAAATAAAGAAAGACCAGGCAGACCTGCCATCCTTATCTCTGTCTCTCTGTCTGTCTGTCTGTCTGTCTGATCCACTGGACCTGGAGATGGGCCACCATAAGGTGCTGGTAGTTTATCCCAGGTTCTCTGAAAGAGGAGACAATGCTGTTAATTGTTGAGCCCTCTCAGTGGCCCCACACATCTTTAAATTTTTAGAAGTATATGTGAGGCTCTGTTTATGTACATCATATGCAGACCATAAGAGGGATTTAGATTCTCCAGAATCTGACACCCTATTCTGGAGTGTCTGAAGACAGCTACAGTGTACTTATATTTAATAAATACATAAATAAATAAATAAATAAATAAATAAACATTTTTTTAAAAAGGATAAGAAAGAAAGAAAGACCAGGCAGGCCTGCCATCCTTATCACTGTCTGTATGTCTGTCTGTCTGATCCCCTGGAACTGGAGATGGGACACCATATAGTTGCTGGTAGTTGATCCCAGGTACTCTGGAAGAGGAGACAATGCTGTTAATTGTTGAGCTTTTAGAGTGGCCCCACCTTTCTTTAATTTTTAGAAGTATATGTGAGGCTGTGTTTATGTACATCATATGCAGACCATAAGAAAGATTTAGATTCTCCAGTATCTGACACACTCTTCTGGAGTGTCTGAACAGCTACAGTGTACTTATATCTAATAATAAATAAATAAATAAATAAATAAATAAACATTTTTTTAAAAAAGGATAAGAAAGAAAGATAGACCAGGCAGGCCTGCCATCCTTATCACTGTCTGTCTGTCTGTCTGTCTGATCCCCTGGAACTGGAGATGGGCCACCTTTTAGGTGCTGGTAGTTGATCCCAGGTACTCTGGAAGAGGAGACAATGCTGTTAATTGTTGAGCTTTTAGAGTGGCCCCACCCTTCTTAAATTTTTAGAAGTATATGTGAGGCTGTGTTTATGTACATCATATGCAGTCCATAAGAGGGATTTAGATTCTCCAGAATATGACACCCTCTTCTGAAGTGTCTGAAGACAGCTACAGTGTACTTATATCTAATAAATATATATATAAATAAATAAACATTTTTAAAATGTATAAGAAGAAAGAAAAACCAGGCAGGCCTGCAATCCTTGTCTGTCTGTCTGTATGTATGTCTGTCTGATCCCCTGGAACTGGAGATGGGCCACAATATAGGTGCTGGTAGTTGATCCCAGGTCCTCTGGAAGAGGAGACAATGCTGTTAATTGTTGAGCCCTTTCAGTGGCCCCAACCATCTTTAAATTTTTAGAAGTATATGTGAGGCTGTGTTTATGTACATCATATGCAGACCATAAGAGGGATATAGATTATCCAGAATCTGACACCCTCTTCTGGAGAGTCTGAAGACAGCTACAGTGTACTTATATCTAATAAATAAATAAATAAATAAATAAATAAATAAATAAATAAATAAATGAATAAATAAATAAATAAATAAATAAACATTTTTAAAAAGGATAAGAAAGAAAGTAAGACCAGGCAGGCCTGCCATCCTTATCTCTGTCTGTCTGTCTGTCTGTCTGATCCCCTGCAACTTGAGATGGGCCACCACATAGTTGCTGGTAGTTGATCCCATGTTCTCTGGAAGAGGAGACAATGGTGTTAATTGTTGAGCCCTTTCAGTGGGCCCACCCATCTTTAAATTTTTAGAAGTATATGTGAGGCTGTGTTTATGTACATCATATGCAGACCATAAGAGGGATTTAGATTCTCCAGAATCTGACACCCTCTTCTGGAGTGTCTGAACAGCTACAGTGTACTTATATTTAATAATAAATAAATAAATAAATAAATAAATAAATAAATAAATAAATAAATAAATAAATAAACATTTTTTTAAAAAAAGGATAAGAAAGAAAGAAAGACCAGGCAGGCCTGCCATCCTTATCACTGTCTGTCTGTCTGTCTGTCTGATCCCCTGGAACTGGAGATGGGCCACCTTTTAGGTGCTGGTAGTTGATCCCAGGTTCTCTGGAAGAGGAGACAATGCTGTTAATTGTTGAGTCCTTTCAGTGGCCCCACCTATTCATAATTTTTAGACGTATATGTGAGGCTGTGTTTATGTACATCATATTCAGAACATAAGAGGGATTTAGATTCTCTAGAATCTGACACCCTCTTCTGGAGTGTCTGAAGACGGCTACAGTGTACTTATATCTAATGAATACATAAATAAATAAATAAATAAATAAATAAACCATTTTTAAAAAGTATAAGAAATAAAGAAAGACCAGGCAGGGCTGCCATCCTTATCTCTGTCTCTCTGTCTGTCTGTCTGTCTGTCTGATCCACTGGAACTGGAGATGGGCCACCATAAGGTGCTGGCAGTTTATCCCAGGTTCTCTGAAAGAGGAGACAATGCTGTTAATTGTTGAGCCCTCTCAGTGGCCCCACACATCTTTAAATTTTTAGAAGTATATGCGAGGCTGTGTTTATGTACATCATATGCAGACCATAAGAGGGATTTAGATTCTCCAGAATCTGACACCCTCTTCTGGAGTGTCTGAAAGCAGCTACAGTGTACATATATCTAATAAATACATAAATAAATATATAAATAAACATTTTTTTAAAAAGGATAAGAAAGAAAGAAAGACCAGGCAGGCCTGCCATCCTTATCACTGTCTGTATGTCTCTCTGTCTGATCCCCTGGAACTGGAGATGGGCCACCATATAGTTGCTGGTAGTTGATCCCAGGTTCTCTGGAAGAGGAGACAATGCTGTTAATTGTTGAGCTTTTAGAGTGGCCCAACCCTTCTTTAAATTTTTAGAATTATATGTGAGGCTGTGTTTATGTACATCATATGCAGACCATAAGAGGGATTTAGATTCTCCAGAATCTTACACCCTCTGCTGGAGTGTCTGAACAGCTACAGTGTACTTATATCTAATAATAAATAAATAAATAAATAATTAAATAAATAAATAAATAAATAAAAATTTTTTTAAAAAAAGCATAAGAAAGAAAGAAAGACCAGGCAGGCCTGCCATCCTTATCACTGTCTGTCTGTCTGTCTGTCTGATCCCCTGGAACTGGAGATGGGCTACCTTTTAGGTGCTGGTAGTTGATCCCAGGTTCTCTGGAAGAGGAGACAATGCTGTTAATTGTTGAGTCCTTTCAGTGGCCCCACCTATTTATAATTTTTAGAAGTATATGTGAGCTGTGTTTATGTACATCATATTCAGACCATTAGAGGGATTTAGATTCTCTAGAATCTGACACCCTCTTCAAGAGTGTCTGAAGACGGCTACAATGTACTTATATCTAATAAATACATAAATAAATAAATAAATAAATAAATAAACATTTTTTAAAAAGTATAAGAAATAAAGAAAGACCAGGCAGACCTGCCATCCTTATCTCTGTCTCTCTGTCTGTCTGTTTGTCTGTCTGATCCACTGGAACTGGAGATGGGCCACCATAAGGTGCTGGTAGTTTATCCCAGGTTCTCTGAAAGAGGAGACAATGCTGTTAATTGTTGAGCCCTCTCAGTGGCCCCATACATCTTTAAATTTTTAGAAGTATATGTGAGGCTCTGTTTATGTACATCATATGCAGACCATAAGAGGGATTTAGATTCTCCAGAATCTGACACCCTCTTCTGGAGTGTCTGAAGACAGCTACAGTGTACTTATATCTAATAAATACATAAATAAATAAATAAATAAATAAATAAATAAACATTTTTTTTAAAAAAGGATAAGAAAGAAAGAAAGACCAGGCAGGCCTGCCATCCTTATCACTGTCTGTATGTCTGTCTGTCTGATCCTCTGGAACTGGAGATGAACCACCATATAGTTGCTGGTAGTTGATCACAGGTACTCTGGAAGAGGAGACAATGCTGTTAATTGTTGAGCTTTTAGAGTGGCCCCACCCTTCTTTAAATTTTTAGAAGTATATGTGAGGCTGTGTTTATGTACATCATATGCAGTCCATAAGGGGGATTTAGATTCTCCAGAATATGACACCCTCTTCTGAAGTGTCTGAAGACAGCTACAGTGTACTTATATCTAATAAATATATATATAAATAAATAAACATTTTTAAAATGTATAAGAAGAAAGAAAAACCAGGCAGGCCTGCAATCCTTGTCTGTCTGTCTGTATGTCTGTCTGTCTGATCGCCTGGAACTGGAGATGGGCCACAATATAGTTGCTGGTAGTTGATCCCAGGTCCTCTGGAAGAGGAGACAATGCTGTTAATTGTTGAGCCCTATCAGTGGCCCTACCCATCTTTAAATATTTAGAAGTATATGTGAGGCTGTGTTTATGTACATCATATGCAGACCATAAGAGGGATTTAGATTCTCCAGAATCTGACACCCTCTTCTGGAGAGTCTGAAGACAGATACAGTATACTTATATCTAATAAATACATAAATAAATAAATAAATAAATAAATAAATTAATGAATAAATAAATAAATAAAAAATTTTAAAAAGGATAAGAAAGAAAGAAAAATCAGGCAGGCCTGCCATCCTTATCTCTGTCTGTCTGTCTGTCTGTCTGATCCCCTGCAACTTGAGATGGGCCACCACATAGTTGCTGGTAGCTGATCCCACGTTCTCTGGAAGAGGAGACAATGGTGTTAATTGTTGAGCACTTTCAGTGGGCCCACCCATCTTTAAATATTTAGAAGTATATGTGAGGCTGTGTTTATGTACATCATATGCAGACCATAAGAGCGATTTAGATTCTCCAGAAGATGACACCCTCTTCTAGAGTGTCTGAAGACAGCTACAGTGTACTTATATCTAATAAATACATAAATAAATAAATAAATAAATAAATAAATAAATAAATAAACATTTTTTTAAAAGTATAAGAAAGAAAGAAAGACCAGGCAGGCCTCCATCCTTTCCTCTGTCAGTCTGTCTGTCTGTCTGATCCCCTGGAACTGGAGATGGGCCACCTTTTAGGTGCTGGTAGTTGATCCCAGGTTCTCTGGAAGAAGAGACAATGCTGTTAATTGTTGAGCCCTTTCAGTGGCTCCACCTATCTTTAAATTTTTAGAAGTATATATTAGGCTGTGTTTACGTACATCATATGCAGACCATAAGAGGGATTTAGATTCTCCAGAATCTGACACCCACTTCTGGAGTGTCTGAAGACAACTACAGTGTACTTATATCTAATAAATACATAAATAAATAAATAAATAAATAAATAAATAAATAAATAAACATTATTTTAAAAGGATAAGAAAGAAAGAAAAACCAGGCAGGTCTGCCCTCCTTATCTCTGTCTGTCTGTCTGTCTGTCTGATCCCCTGGAACTGGTGATGGGCCACCATAAGGTGCTGGTAATTTATCCCAGGTTCTCTGAAAGAGGAGACAATGCTGTTAATTGTTGAGCCCTCTCAGTGGCCCCACACATCTTTAAATTTTTAGAAGTATATGTGAGGCTTTGTTTATGTACATCATATACAGACCATAAGAGGGATTTAGATTCTCCAGAATCTGACACCCTCTTCTGGAGTGTCTGAAGACAGCTACAGTGTACTTATATCTAATAAATACATAAATAAATATATAAATAAACATTTTTTAAAAAGGATTAGAAAGAAAGAAAGACCAGGCAGGCCTGCCATCCTTATCACTGTCTGTATGTCTGTCTGTCTGATCCCCTGGAACTGGAGATGGGCCACCATATAGTTGCTGGTAGTTGATCCAAGGTACTCTGGAAGAGGAGACAATGCTGTTAATTGTTGAGCTTTTAGAGTGGCCCCACCCTTCTTTAAATTTTTAGAAGTATATGTGAGGCTGTGTTTATGTACATCATATGCAGACCATAAGA
Source organism: Mus caroli (assembly GCF_978045245.1). Lineage (NCBI taxonomy): Eukaryota > Metazoa > Chordata > Mammalia > Rodentia > Muridae > Mus > Mus caroli. The sequence continues at coordinate 75,298 of NW_028227281.1, read as the reverse complement.
GGGATATAGATTCTCCAGAATCTGACACCCTCTTCTGGAGTGTCTGAAGACAGCTACAGTGTATGTATATCTAATAAATACATAAATAAATAAATAAATAAATAAATAAATAAATAAACAAACATTTTTTAAAAGGGATAAGAAAGAAAGAAAAACCAGGCAGGCCTGCCATCCTTGTCTGTCCTTCTCTCTGTCTGTCTGTCTTGCCTATCCCCTTGAGTAGCCTAGCCTAGTCCCTTGCCTTGACTAGCCCAGCCCCTTGCCTAGCCTAGCCTAGCCCAGCCCTGCCTTGCCTAGCCCTGCCTATCCCTGTCTTTAACCAGGCTGGCCTCGAACTCAGAAACTGACTGCCTCTGCCTCCAGAGTGCTCTCATCAAGAGCTCGAGCCACCACTGACTGTTGGGTTTTCTAAGTCTTACATAGGTATGGTCTGTTTCTCAGCTGTGAAACCCTAATTAACACGTGTAGTCTGTCCTAGGTCAGCCATAGCTACAGACTGAGGCCTTTTCTAAAACAAAACAAAAGAAAACAAAAAATAGAAATAATAAAATAAATAAATTAAGCAACCACATGATATCTTTTCTTTCTTTCAATGATACTCAGAGCTTGAAGCAGTTCACCCATGAGACCTCAGCTCCGGACATTGAGGCTCTTTCCCTAACAAGTATTATGGCTGAACCTGAGGGGTTCTACTGCTGATTTGTGTCCCCCACTTTAAAAAAATAGTTGTTTTCAAAGGCTGCAGGTTCTTAGCCCTGTTCCTTGTTACAGTTGAGTCACAGCCCTGAAAGTTCAGTGGTAGTTAAAGGCACTGAGAAGGGCTTCCTATAGACATCAAAGACCAAGTCTTTGTTTTTAAAAAGTTAATCTGGATTACCCCACACCCTGGCATCCTTAAAATTCCTAGAAAGGAAGGCAGGGACCTGGGCAGAAGTGTGCAAGGCTACTGGTGTTTGTAAGTGGTAACAGAAAGCTTTCTCTTGTTGGTACCCTACCCCAAGTTACACTGTCACTTCTTTTTCCTAGTTGTTGTTTTGTCGGTTTGTATTCTCAACATAGACCCTTTTCCTTCCTAACCTTGGTTGTCCTGAACCTTACTGTCCTTGAACTCAATGATTTGCCTGTCTTGCTGGGATGAAACTGTGAGCTACCATCCAGAAGGAAGCACCCTGCTGAGGTTAGATTGGGGTCTCTCCCATTTTCCTCTTTGAACATGCATATGGCAGGCCTGTTCTTTCTTTTTTACTTTTCCTTTTCTTTTTAAAGATTTATTTATTTATTATATTTAAGTATGCTGTAGCTATCTTCAGACAGTCCAGAAGAGGGTGTCAGAATCTGAAGAATCTAAATCATTCTTATTGTCTGCATATGATGTATATAAACACAGCCTCACATATACTCAAAAAAAAAAAAAAAAGAAAGATGTGGCTACAGAGAGGGCTCAACAATTAAGAGCATTGTCTCCTCTTCCAGAGAACCTGGGCTCAATTACCAGTATTATATATGGTGGCCCATCTCCAGTTCCAGGGGATCTAATACTCTGTTCTGGAGTCTGTGGGCACAGCATACACATGAAAAACATTCTTACACAATCATTGAGAGAGGAGAGAGAGGGGTTGAGAGAGAGGGGAGGTAATCATACCTCCTGACGAGTTTGAAGACCTGAGCTTCATCACTCACACAAATAAATAAATGCAAAATATTTTTTTATAAATAAACTCTGCCATTGCCCTTTAAAAATTCCTAGAAAACAAGTTTTATAAGCAACAGTTATATTTACTATATCTAAAGGACAGTCATGAGCATATTCAATAAATAGAAAAAGGCCTGTTAGTCTTAGAAATGGAAAAGACAAACCAAGGAAGGTTTGCAATTACATAATGAGGCAGCTCAGCCCAGCTCTAAGGTTGGAAATAAGACTCGAGAATAGGATACACCTGAAGACAGCCAGCCATTGTTTTTTGTTTGGAGGCTGAAAGGATACACCTGAAGACAGCCAATGCTGTGTGATGGTGATCTGGTATTTTTTTTTTTTTAATTTTTAAAAACTTTAACACTTTTTATAAAACTTTTATAAAAACTTTTTATTATAAACTTTTCTTTCTTTCTTTCTTTCTTTCCTCACCCTAGCCCCTACCCTAGCCCTGTCTTTCACCAGGGTGGCCTCAAACTCAGAAACTGACTGCCTCTGCCTACAGAGTGCTCTCATTAAGAGCTTGAGCCACCACTGAATGTAGGGTTTTCTAAGCCTTACCTTGCTCTTGGTGTCTGTTCCCAGCTGTGAAACCCTAATTAACACAAGTAGGCAGTCCTGGGTCAGCCAGAGCTACAGACTGAGGACTTCTCTAAAAACAAATAAAACAAAACAAAACAACAAATAGAAATAATAAAATACATAAATTAAGCAACCACAGCATAGCTTTTCTCTATCTAGGTGGTACTCAGAAATTCCAGCAGTTGGCCTGTGACACCTCAGCTCAGTATATGTGAGGCTGTGTTTATGTACATCATATGCAGACCATAAGAGGGATTTACATTCTCCAGAATCTGACACCCTCCTCTGGAGTGTCTAAAGAAAGCTACAGTGTACTTAAATCTAAGAAATACATAAATAAATAAATAAATAAATAAATAAATAAATAAATAAATAAATAAATATTTTTTTAAAAGTATAAGAAAGAAAGAAAGACCAGGCAGGCCTGCCATCCTTATCTCTGTCTCTCTGTCTGTCTGTCTGTCTGATCCACTGGAACTGGAGTTGGGCCACCATAAGGTGCTGGTAGTTTATCCCAGGTTCTCTGAAAGAGGAGACAATGCTGTTAATTATTGAGCCCTCTCAGTGGCCCCACACATCTTTAAATTTTTAGAAGTATATGTGAGGCTTTGTTTATGTACATCATATGCAGACCATAACAGGGATTTAGATTCTCCAGAATCTGACACCCTCTTCTGGAGTGTCTGAAGACAGCTACAGTGTACTTATATCTAATAAATACATAAATAAATATATAAATAAACATTTTTTTAAAAAGGATAAGAAAGAAAGAAAGACCAGGCAGGCCTGCCATCCTTAGCACTGTCTGTATGTCTGTCTGTCTGATCCCCTGGAACTGGAGATGGGCCACCATATAGTTGCTGGTAGTTGATCCCTGGTACTCTGGAAGAGGAGACAATGCTGTTAATTGTTGAGCTTTTTGAGTGGCCCCACCCTTCTTTAAATTTTTAGAAGTATATGTGAGGCTGTGTTTATGTACATCATATGCAGACCATAAGAGGGATTTAGATTCTCCAGAATCTGACACGCTCATCTGTAGTGTCTGAAAAGCTACAGTGTACTTATATCTACTAAATAAATAAATAAATAAATAAATAAATAAACATTTTTTAAAAAGGATAAGAAAGAAAGACCAGGCAGGCCTGCCATCCATATCTCTGCCTGTCTGTCTGTCTGTCTATCAGATCCCCGGGAACTGGAGATGGGCCACCATATAGTTGCTGGTAGTTGATCCAAGGTTCTCTGGAAGAGGAGACAATGCTCTTAATTGTTGAGCCCTTTCAGTGGCCGCACACTTCTTTAAATATTTAGAAGTATATGTGAGGCTGCGTTTATGTACATCATATTCAAATTATAAGAGGATTTAGATTCTCCAGAATCTGACACCCTCTACTGGAGTGTCTGAAGACAGCTACAGTGTACTTATATGTAATAAATAAATAAATAAATAAATAAATAAATAAACATTTTTTAAAAAGGATAAGAAAGAAAGTAAGACCAGGCAGGCCTGCCATCCTTATCTCTGTCTGTCTGTCTGTCTGACCCCCTGGAACTGGAGATGGGCCACCATATAGTTGCTGGTAGTTGATCCAAGGTTCTCTGGAAGAGGAGACAATGCTCTTAATTGTTGAGCCCTTTCAGTGGCCCCACACTTCTTTAAATATTTAGAAGTATATGTGAGCTGTGTTTATGTACATCATATTCAGATTATAAGAGGATTTAGATTCTCCAGAATCTGACACCATCTACTGGAGTGTCTGAAGACAGCTACAGTGTACTTATATATAATAAATAAATAAATAAATAAATAAATAAATAAATAAACATTTTTTAAAAAGGATAAGAAAGAAAGTAAGACCAGGCAGGCCTGCCATCCTTATCTCTGTCTGTCTGTCTGTCTGTCTGTCTGATCCCCTGGAACTGGAGATGGGCTACCATATAGTTGCTGGTAGTTGATCCCAGGTTCTCTGGAAGAGGAGACAATGCTGTTAATTGTTGAGCCCTATCAGTGGCCCTACCCATCTTTAAATTTTTAGCAGTGTATGTGAGGCTGTGTTTATGTACATCATATGCAGACCAGAAGAGGGATTTAGATTCATCAGAATCTGACACCCTCTTCTGGAGTGTCTGAAGACAGCTACAGTGTACTTATATCTAATAAATACATAAATAAATACAATTTTTTTAAAAAGTATAAGAAAGAAAGAAAGACCAGGCAGGCCTGCCATCCTTATCCTTGTCTGTCTGTCTGTCTGTCTGATCCCCTGGGAGTGGAGATGGGCCACCATATAGTTGCAGGTAGTTGATCCCAGGTTCTCTGTAAGAGGAGATAATGCTGTTAATTGCTGAGCCCTTTCAGTGGCCCCCCCACCTTTAAATTTTAAGAAGTAAAGGTGAGGCTGTGTTTATGTACATCATATGCAGACCATAAGAGGGATTTAGATTCTCCAGAATATGACACCTTCTTCTGGAGTGTCTGAAGACGGCTACAGAGTACTTATATCTAATAAACATATAAATAAATAAATAAACATTTTTTTAAAAGGATAAGAAAGAAAGAAAGACCAGGCAGGCCTGCCATCCTTATCTCTGTCAGTCTGTCTGTCTGTCAGTCTGTCTGATCCCTTGGAACTGGAGATGGGCCACCATATAGTTGCTGTTAGTTGATCCCAGGTTCTCTGGAAGAGGAGACAATGCTGTTAATTGTTGAGCCCTTTCAGTGGCTCCAACTATCTTTAAATTTTTAGAAGTATATGTTAGGCTGTGTTTATGTACATCATATGCAGACCATAAGAGGGATTTATATTCTCCAGAATCTGACACCCTCTTCTGGAGTGTCTGAAGACAACTACAGTGTACTTATATCTAATAAATACATATATAAATAAATATAAATAAATAAATAAACATTATTTTAAAAGGATAAGAAAGAAAGAAAGACCAGGCAGGCCTGCCATCCTAATCTCTGTCTGTCTGTCTGTCTGTCTGATCCCCTGGAACTGGAGATGGGCCACCATATAATTGCTGTTAGTTGATCCCAGGTTCTCTGGAAGAGGAGTCAGTGCTGTTAATTGTTGAGCCCTTTCAGTGGCCCCACCCATCTTTAAATTTTTAGAAGTATATGTGAGGCTGTGTTCATGTACATCATATGCAGACCATAAGAGGGATATAGATTCTCCAGAATCTGACACCCTCTTCGGGAGTGTTTGAAGACAGCTACAGTGTTCTTACATCTAATAAATACATACTTAAATTAATAAACATTTTTTTAAAAAGGATAAGAAAGAATGAAAGACCAGGTAGGCCTGTCATTCTTAACTCTATCTGTCTGTCTGTCTGTCTGTCTGATCCCCTGGAACTGGAGATGGGCCACCATATAGTTGCTGGTAGTTGATCCCATGTTCTCTATAAGAGGAGACAATGCTGTTAATTGTTGATCCCTTTCATTGGCCCCACACATCTTTAAATTTTTAGAAGTAAATGTGAGGCTGTGTTGATGTACATCATATGCAGACCATAAGAGGGATATAGATTCTCCAGAATCTGACACCCTCTTCTGGAGTGACTGAAGACAGCTACATTGTACTTATATCTAATAAATACATAAATAAATAAATAAACATTTTTTAAAAAGAATAAGAAAGAAAGAAAGACCAGGCAGGCCTGCCACCTTGTCTGTCTGTCTGTCTGTGTGTCTATCTGTCAGATACCCTGAAACTGGAGATGGGCCACCATATAGTTGCTGGTAGTTGATCCCAGGTTCTCTGGAAGAGGAGACAATGCTGTTAATTGTTGAGCCCATTCAGTGGCCCCACCCATCTTTAAATTTTTAGAAGTATATGTGAGGCTGTGTTCATGTACATCATATGCAGACCATATGAGGGATATTGATTCTCCAGAATCTGACACCCTCTTCTGGAGTGTCTGAAGACAGCTACAGTGTACTTATATCTAATAAATACATGAATAAATATATAAATAAACATTTTTTAAAAAAGGATAAGAAAGAGAGAAAGACCAGGCAGGCCTGCCATCCTTATCACTGTCTGTATGTCTGTCTGTCTGATCCCCGGGAACTGGAGATGGGCCACCATATAGTTGCTGGTAGTTGATCCCAGGTACTCTGGAAGAGGAGACAATGCTGTTAATTGTTGAGCCCTTTCAGTGGCGCCACCCATCTTTAAATATTTAGAGGTATATGTGAGGCTGTGTTTATGTACATCATATGCAGACCATAAGAGGGATTTAGATTCTCCAGAATCTGACACCCTCTTCTGGAGTGTCTGAAGACAGCTACAGTGTACTTATATCTAATAAATAAATAGATAAATAAATAAATAAATAAATAAACATTTTTTAAATAGTATAAGAAATAAAGAAAGACCAGGCAGGCCTGCCATCCATATCTCTGTCTGTCTGTCTGTCTGTCTATCTGATCCCCGGGAACTGGAGATGGGGACCATATAGTGCTGGTAGTTGATCCAAGGTTCTCTGGAAGAGGAGACAATGCTCTTAATTGTTGAGCCCTTTCAGTGGCCGCACACTTCTTTAAATATTTAGAAGTATATGTGAGGCTGCGTTTATGTACATCATATTCAAATTATAAGAGGATTTAGATTCTCCAGAATCTGACACCCTCTACTGGAGTGTCTGAAGACAGCTACAGTGTACTTATATGTAATAAATAAATAAATAAATAAATAAATAAATAAACATTTTTTAAAAAGGATAAGAAAGAAAGTAAGACCAGGCAGGCCTGCCATCCTTATCTCTGTCTGTCTGTCTGTCTGACCCCCTGGAACTGGAGATGGGCCACCATATAGTTGCTGGTAGTTGATCCAAGGTTCTCTGGAAGAGGAGACAATGCTCTTAATTGTTGAGCCCTTTCAGTGGCCCCACACTTCTTTAAATATTTAGAAGTATATGTGAGCTGTGTTTATGTACATCATATTCAGATTATAAGAGGATTTAGATTCTCCAGAATCTGACACCATCTACTGGAGTGTCTGAAGACAGCTACAGTGTACTTATATATAATAAATAAATAAATAAATAAATAAATAAATAAATAAATAAACATTTTTTAAAAAGGATAAGAAAGAAAGTAAGACCAGGCAGGCCTGCCATCCTTATCTCTGTCTGTCTGTCTGTCTGTCTGTCTGATCCCCTGGAACTGGAGATGGGCTACCATATAGTTGCTGGTAGTTGATCCCAGGTTCTCTGGAAGAGGAGACAATGCTGTTAATTGTTGAGCCCTATCAGTGGCCCTACCCATCTTTAAATTTTTAGCAGTGTATGTGAGGCTGTGTTTATGTACATCATATGCAGACCAGAAGAGGGATTTAGATTCATCAGAATCTGACACCCTCTTCTGGAGTGTCTGAAGACAGCTACAGTGTACTTATATCTAATAAATACATAAATAAATACAATTTTTTTAAAAAGTATAAGAAAGAAAGAAAGACCAGGCAGGCCTGCCATCCTTATCCTTGTCTGTCTGTCTGTCTGTCTGATCCCCTGGGAGTGGAGATGGGCCACCATATAGTTGCAGGTAGTTGATCCCAGGTTCTCTGTAAGAGGAGATAATGCTGTTAATTGCTGAGCCCTTTCAGTGGCCCCCCCACCTTTAAATTTTAAGAAGTAAAGGTGAGGCTGTGTTTATGTACATCATATGCAGACCATAAGAGGGATTTAGATTCTCCAGAATATGACACCTTCTTCTGGAGTGTCTGAAGACGGCTACAGAGTACTTATATCTAATAAACATATAAATAAATAAATAAACATTTTTTTAAAAGGATAAGAAAGAAAGAAAGACCAGGCAGGCCTGCCATCCTTATCTCTGTCAGTCTGTCTGTCTGTCAGTCTGTCTGATCCCTTGGAACTGGAGATGGGCCACCATATAGTTGCTGTTAGTTGATCCCAAGTTCTCTGGAAGAGGAGACAATGCTGTTAATTGTTGAGCCCTTTCAGTGGCTCCAACTATCTTTAAATTTTTAGAAGTATATGTTAGGCTGTGTTTATGTACATCATATGCAGACCATAAGAGGGATTTATATTCTCCAGAATCTGACACCCTCTTCTGGAGTGTCTGAAGACAACTACAGTGTACTTATATCTAATAAATACATATATAAATAAATATAAATAAATAAATAAACATTATTTTAAAAGGATAAGAAAGAAAGAAAGACCAGGCAGGCCTGCCATCCTAATCTCTGTCTGTCTGTCTGTCTGTCTGATCCCCTGGAACTGGAGATGGGCCACCATATAATTGCTGTTAGTTGATCCCAGGTTCTCTGGAAGAGGAGTCAGTGCTGTTAATTGTTGAGCCCTTTCAGTGGCCCCACCCATCTTTAAATTTTTAGAAGTATATGTGAGGCTGTGTTCATGTACATCATATGCAGACCATAAGAGGGATATAGATTCTCCAGAATCTGACACCCTCTTCGGGAGTGTTTGAAGACAGCTACAGTGTTCTTACATCTAATAAATACATACTTAAATTAATAAACATTTTTTTAAAAAGGATAAGAAAGAATGAAAGACCAGGTAGGCCTGTCATTCTTAACTCTATCTGTCTGTCTGTCTGTCTGTCTGATCCCCTGGAACTGGAGATGGGCCACCATATAGTTGCTGGTAGTTGATCCCATGTTCTCTATAAGAGGAGACAATGCTGTTAATTGTTGATCCCTTTCATTGGCCCCACACATCTTTAAATTTTTAGAAGTAAATGTGAGGCTGTGTTGATGTACATCATATGCAGACCATAAGAGGGATATAGATTCTCCAGAATCTGACACCCTCTTCTGGAGTGACTGAAGACAGCTACATTGTACTTATATCTAATAAATACATAAATAAATAAATAAACATTTTTTAAAAAGAATAAGAAAGAAAGAAAGACCAGGCAGGCCTGCCACCTTGTCTGTCTGTCTGTCTGTGTGTCTATCTGTCAGATACCCTGAAACTGGAGATGGGCCACCATATAGTTGCTGGTAGTTGATCCCAGGTTCTCTGGAAGAGGAGACAATGCTGTTAATTGTTGAGCCCATTCAGTGGCCCCACCCATCTTTAAATTTTTAGAAGTATATGTGAGGCTGTGTTCATGTACATCATATGCAGACCATATGAGGGATATTGATTCTCCAGAATCTGACACCCTCTTCTGGAGTGTCTGAAGACAGCTACAGTGTACTTATATCTAATAAATACATGAATAAATATATAAATAAACATTTTTTAAAAAAGGATAAGAAAGAGAGAAAGACCAGGCAGGCCTGCCATCCTTATCACTGTCTGTATGTCTGTCTGTCTGATCCCCGGGAACTGGAGATGGGCCACCATATAGTTGCTGGTAGTTGATCCCAGGTACTCTGGAAGAGGAGACAATGCTGTTAATTGTTGAGCCCTTTCAGTGGCGCCACCCATCTTTAAATATTTAGAGGTATATGTGAGGCTGTGTTTATGTACATCATATGCAGACCATAAGAGGGATTTAGATTCTCCAGAATCTGACACCCTCTTCTGGAGTGTCTGAAGACAGCTACAGTGTACTTATATCTAATAAATAAATAGATAAATAAATAAATAAATAAATAAACATTTTTTAAATAGTATAAGAAATAAAGAAAGACCAGGCAGGCCTGCCATCCATATCTCTGTCTGTCTGTCTGTCTGTCTATCTGATCCCCGGGAACTGGAGATGGGGACCATATAGTGCTGGTAGTTGATCCAAGGTTCTCTGGAAGAGGAGACAATTCGGTTAATTGTTGAGCCCTTTCATTGGCCCCACACTTCTTTAAATATTTAGAAGTTTATGTGAGGCTGTGTTTATGTACATCATATTCAGATTATAAGAGGATTTAGATTCTCCAGAATCTGACACCCTCTACTGGAGTGTCTGAAGACAGCTACAGTGTACTTATATATAATAAATAAATAAATAAATAAATAAACATTTTTTAAAAAGGATAAGAAAGAAAGTAAGACCAGGCAGGCCTGCCATCCTTATCTCTGTCTGTCTGTCTGTCTGTCTGTGTGATCCCCTGGAACTGGAGTTGGGCTACCATAAAGTTTCTGGTAGTTGATCCCAGGTTCTCTGGAAGAGAGGACAAGGCTGTTAATTGTTGAGCCATATCAGTGGCCCTACCCATCTTTAAATATTTAGAAGTATATGTGAGGCTGTGTTTATGTACATCATATGCAGACCATAAGAGGGATTTAGATTCTCCAGAATCTGACACCCTCTTCTGAAGTGTCTGAAGAAAGCTACAGTGTACTTATATCTAATAAATACATAAATAAATAAATAAATAAATAAATAAACATTTTTTAAAAAGTATAAGAAATAAAGAAAGACCAGGCAGGCCTGCCATCCTTATCTCTGTCTCTCTGTCTGTCTGTCTGTCTGATCCACTGGAACTGGAGATGGGCCACCATAAGGTGCTGGTATTTTTTCCCAGGTTCTCTGAAAGAGGAGACAATGCTGTTAATTGTTGAGCCCTCTCAGTGGTCCCACACATTTTTAAATTTTTAGAAGTATATGTGAGGCTGTGTTTATGTACATCATATGCAGACCATAAGAGGGATTTAGATTCTCCAGAATCTGACACCCTCTTCTGGAGTGTCTGAAGACAGCTACAGTGTACTTATATCTAATAAATACATAAATAAATATATAAATAAACATTTTTTTAAAAAGGATAATAAAGAAAGAAAGACCAGGCAGGCCTGCCATCCTTTTCACTGTCTGTATGTCTGTCTGTCTGATCCCCTGGAACTGGAGATGGGCCACCATATAGTTGCTGGTAGTTGATCCCAGGTACTCTGGAAGAGGAGACAATGCTGTTAATTGTTGAGCCCTTTCAGTGGCGCCACCCATCTTTAAATATTTAGAGGTATATGTGAGGCTGTGTTTATGTACATCATATGCAGACCATAAGAGGGATTTAGATTCTCCAGAATCTGACACCTTCTTCTGGAGTGTCTGAAGACAGCTACAGTGTACTTATATCTAATAAATACATGAATAAATATATAAATAAACATTTTTTTTAAAAAGGATAAGAAAGAAAGAAAGACCAGGCAGGCCTGCCATCCTTATCACTGTCTGTATGTCTGTCTGTCTGATCCCCTGGAACTCGAGATGGGCCACCATATAGTTGCTGGTAGTTGATCCCAGGTACTCTGGAAGAGGAGACAATGCTGTTAATTGTTGAGCCCTTTCAGTGGCGCCACCCATCTTTAAATATTTAGAGGTATATGTGAGGCTGTGTTTATGTACATCATATGCAGACCATAAGAGGGATTTAGATTCTCCAGAATCTGACACCCTCTTCTGGAGTGTCTGAAGACAGCTACAGTGTACTTATATCTAATAAATAAATAGATAAATAAATAAATAAACATTTTTTAAAAAGTATAAGAAATAAAGAAAGACCAGGCAGGCCTGCCATCCATATCTCTGTCTGTCTGTCTGTCTGTCTATCTGATCCCCGGGAACTGGAGATGGGCCACCATATAGTTGCTGGTAGTTGATCCCAGGTACTCTGCAAGAGGAGACAATGCTGTTAATTGTTGAGCCCTTTCAGTGGCGCCACCCATCTTTAAATATTTAGAGGTATATGTGAGGCTGTGTTTATGTACATCATATGCAGACCATAAGAGGGATTTAGATTCTCCAGAATCTGACACCCTCTTCTGGAGTGTCTGAAGACAGCTACAGTGTACTTATATCTAATAAATAAATAAATAAATAAATAAATAAATAAATAAACATTTTTTAAATAGTATAAGAAATAAAGAAAGACCAGGCAGGCCTGCCATCCATATCTCTGTCTGTCTGTCTGTCTGTCTATCTGTTCCCCGGGAACTGGAGATGGGCCACCATATAGTCCTGGTAGTTGATCCAAGGTTCTCTGGAAGAGGAGACAATTCGGTTAATTGTTGAGCCCTTTCAGTGGCCCCACACTTCTTTAAATATTTAGAAGTTTAGGTGAGGCTGTGTTTATGTACATCATATTCAGATTATAAGAGGATTTAGATTCTCCAGAATCTGACACCCTCTACTGGAGTGTCTGAAGACAGCTACAGTGTACTTATATATAATAAATAAATAAATAAATAAATAAATAAATAAATAAATAAACATTTTTTAAAAAGGATAAGAAAGAAAGTAAGACCAGGCAGGCCTGCCATCCTTATCTCTGTCTGTCTGTCTGTCTGTCTGTCTGATCCCCTGGAACTGGAGATGGGCTACCATAAAGTTTCTGGTAGTTGATCCCTGGTTCTCTGGAAGAGAGGACAAGGCTGTTAATTGTTGAGCCCTATCAGTGGCCCTACCCATCTTTAAATATTTAGAAGTATATGTGAGGCTGTGTTTATGTACATCATATGCAGACCATAAGAGGGATTTAGATTCTCCAGAATCTGACACCCTCTTCTGGAGTGTCTGAAGACAGCTACAGTGTACTTATATCTAATAAATAAATAAATAAATAAATAAATAAATAAATAAACATTTTTTTAAAAGTATAAGAAATAAAGAAAGACCAGGCAGGCCTGCCATCCTTATCTCTGTCTCTCTGTCTGTCTGTCTGTCTGATCCACTGGAACTGGAGATGGGCCACCATAAGGTGCTGGTATTTTTTCCCAGGTTCTCTGAAAAAGGAGACAATGCTGTTAATTGTTGAGCCCTCTCAGTGGTCCCACACATTTTTAAATTTTTAGAAGTATATGTGAGGCTGTGTTTATGTACATCATATGCAGACCATAAGAGGGATTTAGATTCTCCAGAATCTGACACCCTCTTCTGGAGTGTCTGAAGACAGCTACAGTGTACTTATATCTAATAAATACATAAATAAATATATAAATAAACATTTTTTTAAAAAGGATAATAAAGAAAGAAAGACCAGGCAGGCCTGCCATCCTTTTCACTGTCTGTATGTCTGTCTGTCTGATCCCCTGGAACTGGAGATGGGCCACCATATAGTTGCTGGTAGTTGATCCCAGGTACTCTGGAAGAGGAGACAATGCTGTTAATTGTTGAGCCCTTTCAGTGGCGCCACCCATCTTTAAATATTTAGAGGTATATGTGAGGCTGTGTTTATGTACATCATATGCAGACCATAAGAGGGATTTAGATTCTCCAGAATCTGACACCTTCTTCTGGAGTGTCTGAAGACAGCTACAGTGTACTTATATCTAATAAATACATGAATAAATATATAAATAAACATTTTTTTTAAAAAGGATAAGAAAGAAAGAAAGACCAGGCAGGCCTGCCATCCTTATCACTGTCTGTATGTCTGTCTGTCTAATCCCCTGGAACTGGAGATGGGCCACCATATAGTTGCTGGTAGTTGATCCCAGGTACTCTGGAAGAGGAGACAATGCTGTTAATTGTTGAGCCCTTTCAGTGGCGTCACCCATCTTTAAATATTTAGAGGTATATGTGAGGCTGTGTTTATGTACATCATATGCAGACCATAAGAGGGATTTAGATTCTCCAGTATCTGACACCCTCTTCTGGAGTGTCTGAAGACAGCTACAGTGTACTTATATCTAATAAATAAATAGATAAATAAATAAATAAATAAATAAATAAACATTTTTTAAAAAGTATAAGAAAGAAAGAAAGACCAGGCAGGCCTGCCATTTATATATCTGTCTGTCTGTCTGTCTGTCTATCTGATCCCCAGGAACTGGAGATGGGCCACCATATAGTGCTGGTAGTTGATCCAAGGTTCTCTGGAAGAGGAGACAATTCGGTTAATTGTTTAGCCCTTTCAGTGGCCCCACACTTCTTTAAATATTTAGAAGTTTATGTGAGGCTGTGTTTATGTACATCATATTCAGATTATAAGAGGATTTAGATTCTCCAGAATCTGACACCCTCTACTGGAGTGACTGAAGACAGCTACAGTGTACTTATGTATAATAAATAAATAAATAAATAAATAAATAAATAAATAAACATTTTTTAAAAAGGATAAGTAAGAATGTAAGACCAGGCAGGCCTGCCATCCTTATCTCTGTCTGTCTGTCTGTCTGTCTGATCCCCTGGAACTGGAGTTGGGCTACCATAAAGTTGCTGGTAGTTGATCCCAGGTTCTCTGGAAGAGGAGACAATGCTGTTAATTGTTGAGCCCTATCAGTGGCCCTACCCATCTTTAAATATTTAGAAGTATATGTGAGGCTGTGTTTATGTACATCATATGCAGACCATAAGAGGGATTTAGATTCTCCAGAATCTGACACCCTCTTCTGGAGTGTCTGAAGACAGCTACAGTGTACTTATATCTAATAAATACATAAATAAATAAATAAATAAATAAATAAATAAATAAATAAACATTTTTTAAAAAGTATAAGAAATAAAGACAGACCAGGCAGGCCTGCCATCCTTATCTCTGTCTCTCTGTCTGTCTGTCTGTCTGATCCCCTGGAACTGGAGATGGGCCACCATAAGGTGCTGGTAGTTTATCCCAGGTTCTCTGAAAGAGGAGACAATGCTGTTAATTTTTGAGCCCTCTCAGTGGCCCCCCACATCTTTAAATTTTTAGAAGTATATGTGAGGCTGTGTTTATGTACATCATATGCAGACCATAAGAGGGATTTAGATTCTCCAGAATCTGACAAACTCTTCTGGAGTGTCTGAAGACAGCTACAGTGTACTTATATCTAATAAATACATAAATAAATATATAAATAAACATTTTTTTAAAAAGGATAAGAAAGAAAGAAAGACCAGGCAGGCCTGCCATCCTTATCACTGTCTGTATGTCTGTCTGTCTGATCCCCTGGAACTGGAGATGGGCCACCATATAGTTGCTGGTAGTTGATCCCAGGTACTCTGGAAGAGGAGACAATGCTGTTAATTGTTGAGCCCTTTCAGTGGCGCCGTCCATCTTTAAATATTTAGAGGTATATGTGAGGCTGTGTTTATGTACATCATATGCAGACCATAAGAGGGATTTAGATTCTCCAGAATCTGACACCCTCTTCTGGAGTGTCTGAAGACAGCTAGAGTGTACTTATATCTAAAAAATAAATAGATAAATAAATAAATAAATAAATAAATAAATAAATAAACATTTTTTAAAAAGTATAAGAAAGAAAGAAAGACCAGGCAGGCCTGCCATCCATATCTCTGTCTGTCTGTCTGTCTGTCTATCTGATCCCCGGGAACTGGAGATGGGCCACCATATAGTGCTGGTAGTTGATCCAAGGTTCTCTGGAAGAGGAGACAATTCGGTTAATTGTTTAGCCCTTCCAGTGGCCCCACACTTCTTTAAATATTTAGAAGTTTATGTGAGGCTGTGTTTATGTACATCATATTCAGATTATAAGAGGATTTAGATTCTCCAGAATCTGACACCCTCTACTGGAGTGACTGAAGACAGCTACAGTGTACTTATGTATAATAAATAAATAAATAAATAAATAAATAAATAAATAAATAAACATTTTTTAAAAAGGATAAGAAAGAAAGTAAGACCAGGCAGGCCTGCCATCCTTATCTCTGTCTCTCTGTCTGTCTGTCTGTCTGTCTGATCCACTGGAACTGGAGATGGGCCACCATAAGGTGCTGGTAGTTGATCCCAGGTACTCTGGAAGAGGAGACAATGCTGTTAATTGTTGAGCTTTTATCAGTGGCCCTACCCATCTTTAAATATTTAGAAGTATATGTGAGGCTGTGTTTATGTACATCATATGCAGACCATAAGAGGGATTTAGATTCTCCAGAATCTGACACCCTCTTCTGGAGTGTCTGAAGACAGCTACAGTGTACTTATATCTAATAAATACATAAATAAATAAATAAATAAATAAACATTTTTTTTAAAAGTATAAGAAATAAAGAAAGACCAGGCAGGCCTGCCATCCTTATCTCTGTCTCTCTGTCTGTCTGTCTGTCTGATCCCCTGGAACTGGAGATGGGCCACCATACGGTGCTGGTAGTTTATCCCAGGTTCTCTGAAAGAGGAGACAATGCTGTTAATTGTTGAGCCCTCTCAGTGGCCCCACACATCTTTAAATTATTAGAAGTATATGTGAGGCTGTGTTTATGTACATCATATGCAGACCATAAAAGGGATTTAGATTCTCCAGAATCTGACACCCTCTTCTGGAGTGTCTGAAGACAGCTACAGTGTACTTATATCTAATAAATACATAAATAAATATACAAATAAACATTTTTTTAAAAAGGATAAGAAAGAAAGAAAGACCAGGCAGGCCTGCCATCCTTATCACTGTCTGTATGTCTGTCTGTCTTATCCCCTGGAACTGGAGATGGGCCACCATATAGTTGCTGGTAGTTGATCCCAGGTACTCTGCAAGAGGAGACAATGCTGTTAATTGTTGAGCCCTTTCAGTGGCGCCACCCATCTTTAAATATTTAGAGTTATATGTGAGGCTGTGTTTATGTACATCATATGCAGACCATAAGAGGGATTTAGATTCTCCAGAATCTGACACCCACTTCTGGAGTGTCTGAAGACAGCTACAGTGTACTTATATCTAATAAATAAACAGATAAATAAATAAATAAACATTTTTTAAAAAGTATAAGAAAAAAAGAAAGACCAGTCAGGCCTGCCATCCATATCTCTGTCTGCCTGTCTGTCTGTCTATCTGATCCCCGGGAACTGGAGATGGGCCACCATATAGTGCTGGTAGTTGATCCAATGTTCTCTGGAAGAGGAGACAATTCGGTTAATTGTTGAGCCCTTTCAGTGGCCCCACACTTCTTTAAATATTTAGAAGTTTATGTGAGGCTGTGTTTATGTACATCATATTCAGATTATAAGAGGATTTAGATTCTCCAGAATCTGACACCCTCTACTGGAGTGACTGAAGACAGCTACAGTGTACTTATATATAATAAATAAATAAATAAATAAATAAATAAATAAATAAATAAATAAACATTTTTTTAAAAAGGATAAGAAAGAAAGAAAGACCAGGCAGGCCTGCCATCCTTATCACGGTCTGTATGTCTGTTTGTCTGATCCCCTGGAACTGGAGATGGGCCACCATATAGTTGTTGGTAGTTGATCCCAGGTATCTGGAAGAGGAGACAATGCTGTTAATTGTTGAGCCCTTTCAGTGGCGCCACCCATCTTTAAATATTTAGAGGTATATGTGAGGCTGTGTTTATGTACATCATATGCAGACCATAAGAGGGATTTAGATTCTCCAGAATCTGACACCCTCTTCTGGAGTGTCTGAAGACAGCTACAGTGTACTTATATCTAATAAATACATAAATAAATAAATAAATAAACATTTTTTAAAAAGTATAAGAAATAAAGAAAGACCAGGCAGGCCTGCCATCCTTATCTCTGTCTCTCTGTCTGTCTGTCTGTCTGATCCCCTGGAACTGGAGATGGGCCACCATAAGGTGCTGGTAGTTTATCCCAGGTTCTCTGAAAGAGGAGACAATGCTGTTAATTGTTGAGCCCTCTCAGTGGCCCCACACATGTTTAAATTATTAGAAGTATATGTGAGGCTGTGTTTATGTACATCATATGCAGACCATAAGAGGGATTTAGATTCTCCAGAATCTGACACCCTCTTCTGGAGTGTCTGAAGACAGCTACAGTGTACTTATATCTAATAAATACATAAATAAATATATAAATAAACATTTTTTTAAAAAGGATAAGAAAGAAAGAAAGACCAGGCAGGCCTGCCATCCTTATCACTGTCTGTATGTCTGTCTGTCTGATCCCCTGGAACTGGAGATGGGCCACCATATAGTTGCTGGTAGTTGATCCCAGGTACTCTGGAAGAGGAGACAATGCTGTTAATTGTTGAGCCCTTTCAGTGGCGCCACCCATCTTTAAATATTTAGATGTATATGTGAGGCTGTGTTTATGTACATCATATGCAGACCATAAGAGGGATTTAGATTCTCCAGAATCTGACACCCACTTCTGGAGTGTCTGAAGACAGCTACAGTGTACTTATATCTAATAAATAAACAGATAAATAAATAAATAAATAAACATTTTTTAAAAAGTATAAGAAAGAAAGAAAGACCAGTCAGGCCTGCCATCCATATCTCTGTCTGTCTGTCTGTCTGTCTGTCTATCTGATCCCCGGGAACTGGAGATGGGCCACCATATAGTGCTGGTAGTTGATCCAAAGTTCTCAGGAAGAGGAGACCATTCGGTTAATTGTTGAGCCCTTTCAGTGGCCCCACACTTCTTTAAATATTTAGAAGTTTATGTGAGGCTGTGTTTATGTACATCATATTCAGATTATAAGAGGATTTAGATTCTCCAGAATCTGACACCCTCTACTGGAGTGACTGAAGACAGCTACAGTGTACTTATGTATAATAAATAAATAAATAAATAAATAAATAAATAAACATTTTTTAAAAAGGATAAGAAAGAAAGTAAGACCAGGCAGGCCTGCCATCCTTATCTCTGTCTCTCTGTCTGTATGTCTGTCTGTCTGATCCACTGGAACTGGAGATGGGCCACCATATAGTTGCTGGTAGTTGATCCCAGGTACTCTGCAAGAGGAGACAATGCTGTTAATTGTTGAGCCCTTTCAGTGGCGCCACCCATCTTTAAATATTTAGAGGTATATGTGAGGCTGTGTTTATGTACATCATATGCAGACCATAAGAGGGATTTAGATTCTCCAGAATCTGACACCCTCTTCTGGAGTGTCTGAAGACAGCTACAGTGTACTTATATCTAATAAATACATAAATAAATATATACATAAACATTATTTTAAAAAGGATAAGAAAGAAAGAAAGACCAGGCAGGCCTGCCATGCTTATCACTGTCTGTATGTCTGTCTGTCTGATCC
Organism: Mus caroli; assembly: GCF_978045245.1. Classification (NCBI taxonomy): domain Eukaryota; kingdom Metazoa; phylum Chordata; class Mammalia; order Rodentia; family Muridae; genus Mus; species Mus caroli. The sequence continues at coordinate 56,184 of NW_028227281.1, read as the reverse complement.
CCTGGAACTCGAGATGGGCCACCATATAGTTGCTGGTAGTTGATCCCAGGTACTCTGGAAGAGGAGACAATGCTGTTAATTGTTGAGCCCTTTCAGTGGCGCCACCCATCTTTAAATATTTAGAGGTATATGTGAGGCTGTGTTTATGTACATCATATGCAGACCATAAGAGGGATTTAGATTCTCCAGAATCTGACACCCTCTTCTGGAGTGTCTGAAGACAGCTACAGTGTATTTATATCTAATAAATACATAAATAAATAAATAAATAAAAAAACATTTTTTAAAAAGTATAAGAAATAAAGAAAGACCAGGCAGGCCTGCCATCCATATCTCTGTCTGTCTGTCTGTCTGTCTATCTGATCCCCGGGAACTGGAGATGGGCCACCATATAGTTGCTGGTAGTTGATCCCAGGTACTCTGCAAGAGGAGACAATGCTGTTAATTGTTGAGCCCTTTCAGTGGCGCCACCCATCTTTAAATATTTAGAGGTATATGTGAGGCTGTGTTTATGTACATCATATGCAGACCATAAGAGGGATTTAGATTCTCCAGAATCTGACACCCTCTTCTGGAGTGTCTGAAGACAGCTACAGTGTACTTATATCTAATAAATAAATAGATAAATAAATAAATAAATAAATAAACATTTTTTAAAAAGTATAAGAAATAAAGAAAGACCAGGCAGGCCTGCCATCCATATCTCTGTCTGTCTGTCTGTCTGTCTATCTGATCCCCGGGACCTGGAGATGGGCCACCATATAGTGCTGGTAGTTGATCCAAGGTTCTCTGGAAGAGGAGACAATTCGGTTAATTGTTGAGCCCTTTCAGTGGCCCCACACTTCTTTAAATATTTAGAAGTTTATGTGAGGCTGTGTTTATGTACATCATATTCAGATTATAAGAGGATTTAGATTCTCCAGAATCTGACACCCTCTACAGGAGTGTCTGAAGACAGCTACAGTGTACTTATATATAATAAATAAATAAATAAATAAATAAACATTTTTTAAAAAGGATAACAAAGAAAGTAAGACCAGGCAGGCCTGCCATCCTTATCTCTGTCTGTCTGTCTGTCTGTCTGTCTGATCCCCTGGAACTGGAGTTGGGCTACCATAAAGTTTCTGGTAGTTGATCCCAGGTTCTCTGGAAGAGAGGACAAGGCTGTTAATTGTTGAGCCCTATCAGTGGCCCTACCCATCTTTAAATATTTAGAAGTATATGTGAGGCTGTGTTTATGTACATCATATGCAGACCATAAGAGGGATTTAGATTCTCCAGAATCTGACACCCTCTTCTGGAGTGTCTGAAGACAGCTACAGTGTACTTATATCTAATAAATACATAAATAAATAAATAAATAAATAAATAAACATTATTTAAAAAGTATAAGAAATAAAGAAAGACCAGGCAGGCCTGACATCCTTATCTCTGTCTCTCTGTCTGTCTGTCTGTCTGATCCACTGGAACTGGAGATGGGCCACCATAAGGTGCTGGTATTTTTTCCCAGGTTCTCTGAAAGAGGAGACAATGCTGTTAATTGTTGATCCCTCTCAGTTTTCCCACACATTTTTAAATTTTTAGAAGTATATGTGAGGCTGTGTTTATGTACATCATATGCAGACCATAAGAGGGATTTAGATTCTCCAGAATCTGACACCCTCTTCTGGAGTGTCTGAAGACAGCTACAGTGTACTTATATCTAATAAATACATAAATAAATATATAAATAAACATTTTTTTAAAAAGGATAATAAAGAAAGAAAGACCAGGCAGGCCTGCCATCCTTTTCACTGTCTGTATGTCTGTCTGTCTGATCCCCTGGAACTGGAGATGGGCCACCATATAGTTGCTGGTAGTTGATCACAGGTACTCTGGAAGAGGAGACAATGCTGTTAATTGTTGAGCCCTTTCAGTGGCGCCACCCATCTTTAAATATTTAGAGGTATATGTGAGGCTGTGTTTATGTACATCATATGCAGACCATAAGAGGGATTTAGATTCTCCAGTATCAGACACCCTCTTCTGGAGTGTCTGAAGACAGCTACAGTGTACTTATATCTAATAAATAAATAGATAAATAAATAAAGAAATAAATAAACATTTTTTAAAAAGTATAAGAAAGAAAGAAAGACCAGGCAGGCCTGCCATTTATATCTCTGTCTGTCTGTCTGTCTGTCTATCTGATCCCCAGGAACTGGAGATGGGCCACCATATAGTGCTGGTAGTTGATCCAAGGTTCTCTGGAAGAGGAGACAATTCGGTTAATTGTTTAGCCCTTTCAGTGGCCCCACACTTCTTTAAATATTTAGAAGTTTATGTGAGGCTGTGTTTATGTACATCATATTCAGATTATAAGAGGATTTAGATTCTCCAGAATCTGACACCCTCTACTGGAGTGACTGAAGACAGCTACAGTGTACTTATGTATAATAAATAAATAAATAAATAAATAAATAAATAAATAAACATTTTTTAAAAAGGATAAGAAAGAATGTAAGACCAGGCAGGCCTGCCATCCTTATCTCTGTGTCTGTCTGTCTGTCTGATCCCCTGGAACTGGAGTTGGGCTACCATAAAGTTGCTGGTAGTTGATCCCAGGTTCTCTGGAAGAGGAGACAATGCTGTTAATTGTTGAGCCCTATCAGTGGCCCTACCCATCTTTAAATATTTAGAAGTATATGTGAGGCTGTGTTTATGTACATCATATGCAGACCATAAGAGGGATTTAGATTCTCCAGAATCTGACACCCTCTTCTGGAGTGTCTGAAGACAGCTACAGTGTACTTATATCTAATAAATACATAAATAAATAAATAAATAAATAAATAAATAAATAAACATTTTTTAAAAAGTATAAGAAATAAAGACAGACCAGGCAGGCCTGCCATCCTTATCTCTGTCTCTCTGTCTGTCTGTCTGTCTGAAACCCTGGAACTGGAGATGGGCCACCATAAGGTGCTGGTAGTTTATCCCAGGTTCTCTGAAAGAGGAGACAATGCTGTTAATTTTTGAGCCCTCTCAGTGGCCCCACACATCTTTAAATTTTTAGAAGTATATGTGAGGCTGTGTTTATGTACATCATATGCAGACCATAAGAGGGATTTAGATTCTCCAGAATCTGACAAACTCTTCTGGAGTGTCTGAAGACAGCTACAGTGTACTTATATCTAATAAATACATAAATAAATATATAAATAAACATTTTTTTTAAAAGGATAAGAAAGAAAGAAAGACCAGGCAGGCCTGCCATCCTTATCACTGTCTGTATGTCTGTCTGTCTGATCCCCTGGAACTGGAGATGGGCCACCATATAGTTGCTGGTAGTTGATCCCAGGTACTCTGGAAGAGGAGACAATGCTGTTAATTGTTGAGCCCTTTCAGTGGCGCCATCCATCTTTAAATATTTAGAGGTATATGTGAGGCTGTGTTTATGTACATCATATGCAGACCATAAGAGGGATTTAGATTCTCCAGAATCTGACACCCTCTTCTGGAGTGTCTGAAGACAGCTAGAGTGTACTTATATCTAAAAAATAAATAGATAAATAAATAAATAAATAAACATTTTTTAAAAAGTATAAGAAAGAAAGAAAGACCAGGCAGGCCTGCCATCCATATCTCTGTCTGTCTGTCTGTCTGTCTATCTGATCCCCGGGAACTGGAGATGGGCCACCATATAGTGCTGGTAGTTGATCCAAGGTTCTCTGGAAGAGGACACAATTCGGTTAATTGTTTAGCCCTTCCAGTGGCCCCACACTTCTTTAAATATTTAGAAGTTTATGTGAGGCTGTGTTTATGTACATCATATTCAGATTATAAGAGGATTTAGATTCTCCAGAATCTGACACCCTCTACTGGAGTGACTGAAGACAGCTACAGTGTACTTATGTATAATAAATAAATAAATAAATAAATAAATAAATAAATAAATAAACATTTTTTAAAAAGGATAAGAAAGAAAGTAAGACCAGGCAGGCCTGCCATCCTTATCTCTGTCTCTCTGTCTGTCTGTCTGTCTGTCTGTCTGATCCACTGGAACTGGAGATGGGCCACCATAAGGTGCTGGTAGTTGATCCCAGGTACTCTGGAAGAGGAGACAATGCTGTTAATTGTTGAGCCCTATCAGTGGCCCTACCCATCTTTAAATATTTAAAAGTATATGTGAGGCTGTGTTTATGTACATCATATGCAGACCATAAGAGGTATTTAGATTCTCCAGAATCTGACACCCTCTTCTGGAGTGTCTGAAGACAGCTACAGTGTACTTATATCTAATAAATACATAAATAAATAAATAAATAAATAAACATTTTTTAAAAAGTATAAGAAATAAAGAAAGACCAGGCAGGCCTGCCATCCTTATCTCTGTCTCTCTGTCTGTCTGTCTGTCTGATCCCCTGGAACTGGAGATGGGCCACCATAAGGTGCTGGTAGTTTATCCCAGGTTCTCTTAAAGAGGAGACAATGCTGTTAATTGTTGAGCCCTCTCAGTGGCCCCACACATCTTTAAATTATTAGAAGTATATGTGAGGCTGTGTTTATGTACATCATATGCAGTCCATAAGAGGGATTTAGATTCTCCAGAATCTGACACCCTCTTCTGGAGTGTCTGAAGACAGCTACAGTGTACTTATATCTAATAAATACATAAATAAATATATAAATAAACATTTTTTTAAAAAGGATAAGAAAGAAAGAAAGACCAGGCAGGCCTGCCATCCTTATCACTGTCTGTATGTCTGTCTGTTTGATCCCCTGGAACTGGAGATGGGCCACCATATAGTTGCTGGTAGTTGATCCCAGGTACTCTGGAAGAGGAGACAATGCTGTTAATTGTTGAGCCCTTTCAGTGGCGCCACCCATCTTTAAATATTTAGAGGTATATGTGAGGCTGTGTTTATGTACATCATATGCAGACCATAAGAGGGATTTAGATTCTCCAGAATCTGACACCCACTTCTGGAGTGTCTGAAGACAGCTACAGTGTACTTATATCTAATAAATAAACAGATAAATAAATAAATAAACATTTTTTTAAAAGTATAAGAAAGAAAGAAAGACCAGTCAGGCCTGCCATCCATATCTCTGTCTGTCTGTCTGTCTGTCTATCTGATCCCCGGGAACTGGAGATGGGCCACCATATAGTGCTGGTAGTTGATCCAAGGTTCTCAGGAAGAGGAGACAATTCGGTTAATTGTTGAGCCCTTTCAGTGGCCCCACACTTCTTTAAATATTTAGAAGTTTATGTGAGGCTGTGTTTATGTACATCATATTCAGATTATAAGAGGATTTAGATTCTCCAGAATCTGACACACTCTACTGGAGTGACTGAAGACAGCTACAGTGTACTTATATATAATAAATAAATATATAAATAAATAAATAAATAAATAAATAAATAAATAAATAAATAAACATTTTTTTAAAAAGGATAAGAAAGAAAGAAAGACCAGGCAGGCCTGCCATCCTTATCACTGTCTGTATGTCTGTTTGTCTGATCCCCTGGAACTGGAGATGGGCCACCATATAGTTGTTGGTAGTTGATCCCAGGTATCTAGAAGAGGAGACAATGCTGTTAATTGTTGAGCCCTTTCAGTGGCGCCACCCATCTTTAAATATTTAGAGGTATATGTGAGGCTTAGTTTATGTACATCATATGCAGACCATAAGAGGGATTTAGATTCTCCAGAATCTGACACCCTCTTCTGGAGTGTCTGAAGACAGCTACAGTGTACTTATATCTAATAAATAAATAGATAAATAAATAAATAAATAAATAAACATTTTTTAAAAAGTATAAGAAAGAAAGAAAGACCAGGCAGGCCTGCCATCCATATCTCTGTCTGTCTGTCTGTCTGTCTATCTGATCCCCGGGAACTGGAGACGGGCCACCATATAGTGCTGGTAGTTGATCCAAGGTTCTCTGGAAGAGGAGACAATTCGGTTAATTGTTGAGCCCTTTCAGTGGCCCCACACTTCTTTAAATATTTAGAAGTTTATGTGAGGCTGTGTTTATGTACATCATATTCAGATTATAAGAGGATTTAGATTCTCCAGAATCTGACACCCTCTACTGGAGTGACTGAAGACAGCTACAGTGTACTTATATATAATAAATAAATAAATAAATAAATAAATAAATAAATAAACATTTTTTAAAAAGGATAAGAAAGAAAGAAAGACCAGGCAGGCCTGCCATCCTTATCACTGTATGTATGTCTGTCTGTCTGATCCCCTGGAACTGGAGATGGGCCACCATATAGTTGCTGGTAGTTGATCCCAGGTACTCTGGAAGAGGAGACAATGCTGTTAATTGTTGAGCCCTTTCAGTGGCGCCACCCATCTTTAAATATTTAGAGGTATATGTGAGGCTGTGTTTATGTACATCATATGCAGACCATAAGAGGGATTTAGATTCTCCAGAATCTGACACCCTCTTCTGGAGTGTCTGAAGACAGCTACAGTGTACTTATATCTAATAAATAAATAGATAAATAAATAAATAAATAAATAAACATTTTTTAAAAAGTATAAGAAAGAAAGAAAGACCAGGCAGGCCTGCCATCCATATCTCTGTCTGTCTGTCTGTCTGTCTATCTGATCCCCGGGAACTGGAGATGGGCCACCATATAGTGCTGGTAGTTGATCCAAGGTTCTCTGGAAGAGGAGACAATTCGGTTAATTGTTGAGCCCTTTCAGTGGCCCCACACTTCTTTAAATATTTATAAGTATATGTTAGGCTGTGTTTATGTACATCATATGCAGACCATAAGAGGGATTTAGATTCTCCAGAATCTGACACCCTCTTCTGGAGTGTCTGAAGACAGCTACAGTGTACTTATATCTAATAAATAAATAGATAAATAAATAAATAAATAAATAAACATTTTTTAAAAAGGATAAGAAAGAAAGAAAGACCAGGCAGGCCTGCCATTCATATCTCTGCCTGTCTGTCTGTCTGTCTATCTGATCCCCGGGTACTGGAGATGGGCCACCATATAGTTGCTGGTAGTTGATCCAAGGTTCTCTGGAAGAGGAGACAATGCTCTTAATTGTTGAGCCCTATCAGTGGCCCTACCCATCTTTAAATTTTTAGAAGTATATGTGAGTCTGTGTTTATGTACATCATATGCAGACCATAAGAGGGATTTAGATACTCCAGAATCTGACACCCTCTTCTGGAGTGTCTGAAGACAGCTACAGTGTACTTATATAATAAATAAATAAATAAATAAATAAATAAATAAATAAATAAATAAACCAACATTATTTAAACCGGATAAGAAAAAAAGAAAGTCCAGGCAGGCCTACCATCCCTATCTCTGTCTGTCTGTCTATCAGTCGTTCTGATCCCCTGGAACTGGAGATGGGCCACCATATAGGTGCTGGTAGTTGATCCCAGGTTCTCTGGAAGAGGAGACAATGCTGTTAATTGTTGAGCGATTTCAGTGGCCCCACCCATCGTTAAATTTTTAGTAGTATATGTGAGGCTGTGTTTATGTACATCATATGCAGACCATAAGAGGGATTTAGATTCTCCAGAATCTGACACCCTCTTCTGGAGTGTCTGAAGACAGCTACAGTGTACTTATATCTAATAAATACATGAATAAATAAACATTTTTTAAAAAGGATAATAAAGAAAGAAAGACCAGGCAGGCCTGCCATCCTAATCTCTGTCAGTCTGTCTGTCTGTCAGACTGTCTGATACCTTGGAACTGCAGATGGGCCACCATATAGTTGCTGTTAGTTGATCCCAGCTTCTCTGGAAGAGGAGACAATGCTATTAATTGTTGAGCCCTTTCAGTGGCTCCACCTATCTTTAAATTTTTAGAAGTATATGTTAGGCTGTGTTTATGTACATCATATGCAGACCATAAGAGGGATTTAGTTTCTCCAGAATCTGACACCCTCTTCTGGAGTGTCTGAAGACAACTACAGTGTACTTATATCTAATAAATACATACATATATAAATAAATAAATAAAAAAATAAATAAACATTATTTTAAAAGGATAAGAAAGAAAGAAAGACCAGGCAGGCCTGCCATACTTATCTCAGTCTGTCTGTCTGTCTGTCTGATCCCCTGGAACTGGAGATGGGCCACCTTGTAGGTGCTGGTAGTTGATCCCAGGTTCTCTGGAAGAGGAGACAATGCTGTTAATTGTTGAGCCCTTTAAGTGGCCCCACCCATTTTTAATTTTTACAAGTATATGTGAGGCTTTGTTTATGTACATCATATTCAGACCATAAGAGGGATTTAGATTCTCCAGAATCTGACACCCTCTTCTGGAGTGTCTGAAGACGGCTACAGTGTACTTATATCTAATAAATACATAAATAAATAAATAAATAAAAGAATAAATAAACATTTTTTAAAAAGTATAAGAAATAAAGAAAGACCAGACAGGCCTGCCATCCATATCTCTGTCTCTCTGTCTGTCTGTCTGTCTGATCCACTGGAACTGGAGATGGGCCACCATAAGGTGCTGGTAATTTATCCCAGGTTCTTTGAAAGAGGAGACAATGCTGTTAATTGTTGAGCCCTCTTTGTGGCCCCACACATCTTTAAATTTTTAGAAGTATATGTGAGGCTGTGTTTATGTACATCATATGCAGACCATAAAAGGAATTTAGATTCTCCAGAATCTGACACCCTCTTCTCGAGTGTCTGAAGACAGCTACAGTGTACTTATATCTAATAAATACATAAATAAATATATAAATAAACATTTTTTTAAAAAGGATAAGAAAGAAAGAAAGACCAGGCAGGCCTGCCATCCTTATCACTGTCTGTATGTCTGTCTGTCTGATCCCCTGGAACTGGAAATGGGCCACCATATAATTGCTGGTAGTTGATTCCAGGTACTCTGGAAGAGGAGACAATGCTGTTAATTGTTGAGCTTTTAGAGTGGCCCCACCCTTCTTTAAATTTTTAGAAGTATATGTGAGGCTGTGTTTATGTACATCATATGCAGACCATAAGAGGGATTTAGATTCTCCAGAATCTGACACCCTCTTCTGGAGTGTCTGAACAGCTACAGTGTACTTATATCTAATAATAAATAAATAAATAAATAAATAAATAAATAAATAAATAAACAAACAAACATTTTTTTAAAAATAGGATAAGAAAGAAAGAAAGACCAGGCAGGCCTGCCATCCTTATCACTGTCTGTCTGTCTGTCTGTCTGATCCCCTGGAACTGGAGATGGGCCACCTTTTAGGTGCTGGTAGTTGATCCCAGGTTCTCTGGAAGAGGAGACAATGCTGTTAATTGTTGAGTCCTTTCAGTGGCCCCACCTATTTATAATTTTTAGAAGTATATGTGAGGCTGTGTTTATGTACATCATATTCAGACCATAAGAGGGATTTAGATTCTCTAGAATCTGACACCCTCTTCTGGAGTGTCTGAAGACGGCTAAAGTGTACTTATATCTAATAAATACATAAATAAATAAATAAATAAACAGTTTTTAAAATGTATAAGAAATAAAGAAATACCAGGCAGGCCTGCCATCCTCATCTCTGTCTCTCTGTCTGTCTGTCTGTCTGTCTGATCCACTGGAACTGGGGATGGGCCACCATAAGGTGCTGGTAGTTTATCCCAGGTTCTCTGAAAGAGGAGACAATGCTGTTAATTGTTGAGCCCTCTCAGTGGCCCCACACATCTTTAAATTTTTAGAAGTATATGCGAGGCTGTGTTTATGTACATCATATGCAGACCATAAGAGGGATTTAGATTCTCCAGAATCTGACACCCTCTTCTGGAGTGTCTGAAAGCAGCTACAGTGAACATATATTTAATAAATACATAAATAAATATATAAATAAACATTTTTTTAAAAAGGATAAGACAGAAAGAAAGACCAGGCAGGCCTGCCATCCTTATCACTCTCTGTATGTCTGTCTGTCTGATCCCCTGGAACTGGAGATGGGCCACCATATAGTTGCTGTTAGTTGATCCCAGGTACTCTGGAAGAGGAGACAATGCTGTTAATTGTTGAGCTTTTAGAGTGGCCCCACCCTTCTTTAAATTTTTAGAAGTATATGTGAGGCTGTGTTTATGTACATCATATGCAGACCATAAGAGGGATTTAGATTCTCCAGAATCTGACACCCTCTTCTGGAGTGTCTGAACAGCTACAGTGTACTTATATCTAATAATAAATAAATAAATAAATAAATAAACAAACATTTTTTTAAAAAAAGGATAAGAAAGAAAGAAAGACCAGGCAGGCCTGCCATCCTTATCACTGCCTGTCTGTCTGTCTGTCTGATCCCCTGGAACTGGAGATGGGCCACCTTTTAGGTGCTGGTAGTTGATCCCAGGTTCTCTGTAAGAGGAGACAATGCTGTTAATTGTTGAGTCCTTTCAGTGGCCCCAACTATTTATAATTTTTAGAAATATATGTGAGGCTGTATTTATGTACATCATATTCAGACCATAAGAGGGATTTAGATTCTCTAGAATCTGACACCCTCTTCTGGAGTGTCTGAAGACGGCTACAGTGTACTTATTTCTAATAAATACATAAATAAATAAATAAATAAATAAATAAATAAATAAAAAACAGTTTTTAAAATGTATAAGAAATAAAGAAAGACCAGGCAGGCATGCCATCCTCATCTCTGTCTCTCTGTCTGTCTGTCTGTCTGTCTGATCCACTGGAACTGGAGATGGGCCACCTTTTAGGTGCTGGTAGTTGATCCCAGGTTCTCTGGAAGAGGAGACAATGCTGTTAATTGTTGAGTCCTTTCAGTGGCCCCACCTATTTATAATTTTTAGAAGTATATGTGAGGCTGTGTTTATGTACATCATATTCAGACCATAAGAGGGATTTAGATTCTCTAGAATCTGACACCCTCTTCTGGAGTGTCTGAAGACGGCTACAGTGTACTTATATCTAATAAATAAATACATAAATAAATAAATAAATTAATTAATTAATTAATTAATTAATTAACATTTTTTAAAAAGTATAAGAAATAAAGAAAGACCAGGCAGGCCTGCCATCCTTATCTCTGTCTCTCTGTCTGTCTGTCTGTCTGTCTGATCCACTGGAACTGGAGATGGGCCACCATAATGTGCTGGTAGTTTATCCCAGGTTCTCTGAAAGAGGAGACAATGCTGTTAATTGTTGAGCCCTCTCAGTGGCCCCACACATCTTTAAAATTTTAGAAGTCTATGTGAGGCTGTGTTTATGTACATCATATGCAGACCATAAGAGGGATTTAGATTCTCCAGAATCTGACACCCTCTTCTGGAGTGTCTGAAGACAACTACAGTGTACTTATATCTAATAAATACATAAATAAATATATAAATAAACATTTTTTTGAAAAGGATAAGAAAGAAAGAATGACCAGGCAGGCCTGCCATCCTTATCACTGTCTGTATGTCTGTCTGTCTGATCCCCTGGAACTGGAGATGGGCCACCTTATAGTTGCTGGTAGTTGATCCCAGGTACTCTGGAAGAGGAGACAATGCTGTTAATTGTTGAGCTTTTAGAGTGGCCCCACCCTTCTTTAAATTTTTAGAAGTATATGTGAGGCTGTGTTTATGTACATCATATGCAGACCATAAGAGTGATTTAGATTCTCCAGAATCTGACACCCTCTTCTGGAGTGTCTGAACAGCTACAGTGTACTTATATCTAATAATAAATAAATAAATAAATAAATAAATAAATAAATAAATAAATAAACATTTTTTTAAAAAAAGGATGAGAAAGAAAGAAAGACCAGGCAGGCCTGCCATCCTTATCACTGTCTTCTGTCTGTCTGTCTGATCCCCTGGAACTGGAGATGGGCCACATTTTAGGTGCTGGTAGTTGTTCCCAGGTTCTCTGGAAGAGGAGACAATGCTGTTAATTGTTGAGTCCTTTCAGTGGCCCCACCTATTTTTAATTTTTAGAAGTATATGTGAGGCTGTGTTTATGTACATCATATTCAGACCATAAGAGGGATTTAGATTCTCCAGAATCTGACACCCTCTTCTGGAGTGTCTGAAGACGGCTACAGTGTACTTATATCTAATAATAAATAAATAAATAAATAAATAAATAAATAAACATTTTTTAAAAAGTATAAGAAATAAAGAAAGACCAGGCAGACCTGCCATACTTATCTCTGTCTCTCTGTCTGTTTGTCTGTCTGTCTGATCCACTGGAACTGGAGATGGGCCACCATAAGGTGCTGGTAGTTTATCCCAGGTTCTCTGAAAGAGGAGACAATGCTGTTAATTGTTGAGCCCTCTCAGTGGCCCCACACATCTTTAATTTTTAGAAGTATATGTGAGGCTGTGTTTATGTACATCATATGCAGACCATAAGAGGGATTTAGATTCTCCAGAATCTGACACCCTCTTCTGGAGTGTCTGAAGACAGCTACAGTGTACTTATATCTAATAAATACATAAATAAATATATAAATAAACATTTTTTTAAAAGGATAAGAAAGAAAGAAAGACCAGGCAGGCCTGCCATCCTTATCACTGTCTGTATGTCTGTCTGTCTGATCCTCTGGAACTGGAGATGGGCCACCATATAGTTGCTGGTAGTTGATCCCAGGTACTCTGGAAGAGGAGACAATGCTGTTAATTGTTGAGCTTTTAGAGTGGCCCCACCCTTCTTTAAATTTTTAGAAGTATATGTGAGGCTGTGTTTATGTACATCATATGCAGACCATAAGAGGGATTTAGATTCTCCAGAATCTGACACCCTCTTCTGGAGTGTCTGAACAGCTACAGTGTACTTATATCTAATAATAAATAAATAAATAAATAAATAAATAAATAAATAAATAAATAAATAAACAAACATTTTTTTTAAAAAAAGGATAAGAAAGAAAGAAAGACCAGGCAGGCCTGCCATCCTTATCACTGCCTGTCTGTCTGTCTGTCTGATCCCCTGGAACTGGAGATGGGCCACCTTTTAGGTGCTGGTAGTTGATCCCAGGTTCTCTAAAAGAGGAGACAATGCTGTTAATTGTTGAGTCCTTTCAGTGGCCCCACCTATTTATAATTTTTAGAAATATATGTGAGGCTGTATTTATGTACATCATATTCAGACCATAAGAGGGATTTAGATTCTCTAGAATCTGACACCCTCTTCTGGAGTGTCTGAAGACGGCTACAGTGTACTTATTTCTAATAAATAAATAAATAAATAAATAAATAAATAAATAAATAAATAAATAAATAAAAAAAAAACAGTTTTTAAAATGTATAAGAAATAAAGAAAGACCAGGCAGGCATGCCATCCTCATCTCTGTCTCTCTGTCTGTCTGTCTGTCTGAAACCCTGGAACTGGAGATGGGCCACCATAAGGTGCTGGTAGTTTATCCCAGGTTCTCTGAAAGAGGAGACAATGCTGTTAATTGTTGAGCCCTCTCAGTGGCCCCACACATCTTTAAATTTTTAGAAGTATATGTGAGGCTGTGTTTATGTACATCATATTCAGACCATAAGAGGGATTTAGATTCTCTAGAATCTGACACCCTCTTATGGAGTGTCTGAAGACGGCTACAGTGTACTTATATCTAATAAATAAATAAATAAATAAATAAATAAATAAATAAATAAACATATTTTAAAAAGTATAAGAAATAAAGAAAGACCAGGCAGGCCTGCCATCCTTATCTCTGTCTTTCTGTCTGTCTGTCTGTCTGTCTGATCCCCTGGAACTGGAGATGGGCCACCATAAGGTGCTGGTAGTTTATCCCAGGTTCTCTGAAAGAGGAGACAATGCTGTTAATTGTTGAGCCCTCTCAGTGGCCCCACACATCTTTAAATTTTTAGAAGTATATGCGAGGCTGTGTTTATGTACATCATATGCAGACCATAAGAGGGATTTAGATTCTCCAGAATATGACACCCTCTTCTGGAGTGTCTGAAAGCAGCTACAGTGTACATATATCTAATAAATACATAAATAAATATATAAATAAACCTTTTTTAAAAGGATAAGACAGAAAGAAAGACCAGGCAGGCCTGCCTTCCTTATCACTGTCTGTATGTCTGTCTGTCTGATCCCCTGGAACTGGAGATGGGCCACCATATAGTTGCTGGTAGTTGATTCCAGGTACTCTGGAAGAGGAGACAATGCTGTTAATTGTTGAGCTTTTAGAGTGGCCCCACCCTTCTTTAAATTTTTAGAAGTATATGTGAGGCTGTGTTTATGTACATCATATGCAGACCATAAGAGGGATTTAGATTCTCCAGAATCTGACACCCTCTTCTGGAGTGTCTGAACAGCTACAGTGTACTTATATCTAATAATAAATAAATAAATAAATAAATAAATAAATAAATAAATAAATAAATAAACATTTTTTTTAAAAAGGATAAGAAACAAAGAAAGACCAGGCAGGCCTGCCATCCTTATCACTGTCTGTCTGTCTGTCTGTCTGATCCCCTGGAACTGGAGATGGGCCACCTTTTAGGTGCTGGTAGTTGATCCCAGGTTCTCTGGAAGAGGAGACAATGCTGTTAATTGTTGAGTCCTTTCAGTGGCCCCACCTATTTATAATTTTTAGAAGTATATGTGAGGCTGTGTTTATGTACATCATATTCAGACCATAAGAGGGATTTAGATTCTCTAGAATCTGACACCCTCTTCTGGAGTGTCTGAAGACGGCTACAGTGTACTTATATCTAATAAATACATAAATAAATAAATAAATAAATAAATAAATAAATAAATTAATTAACATTTTTTAAAAAGAATAAGAAATAAAGAAAGACCAGGCAGGCCTGCCATTCTTATCTCTGTCTCTCTGTCTGTCTGTCTGTCTGTCTGATCCACTGGAACTGGAGATGGGCCACCATAATGTGCTGGTAGTTTATCCCAGGTTCTCTGAAAGAGGAGACAATGCTGTTAATTGTTGAGCCCTCTCAGTGGCCCCACACATCTTTAAAATTTTAGAAGTCTATGTGAGGCTGTGTTTATGTACATCATATGCAGACCATAAGAGGGATTTAGATTCTCCAGAATCTGACACCCTCTTCTGGAGTGTCTGAAGACAGCTACAGTGTACTTATATCTAATAAATACATAAATAAATATATAAATAAACATTTTTTTGAAAAGGATAAGAAAGAAAGAATGACCAGGCAGGCCTGCCATCCTTATCACTGTCTGTATGTCTGTCTGTCTGATCCCCTGGAACTGGAGATGGGCCACCTTATAGTTGCTGGTAGTTGATCCCAGGTACTCTGGAAGAGGAGACAATGCTGTTAATTGTTGAGCTTTTAGAGTGGCCCCACCCTTCTTTAAATTTTTAGAAGTATATGTGAGGCTGTGTTTATGTACATCATATGCAGACCATAAGAGTGATTTAGATTCTCCAGAATCTGACACCCTCTTCTGGAGTGTCTGAACAGCTACAGTGTACTTATATCTAATAATAAATAAATAAATAAATAAATAAATAAATAAATAAATAAACATTTTTTTAAAAAAAGGATGAGAAAGAAAGAAAGACCAGGCAGGCCTGCCATCCTTATCACTGTCTTCTGTCTGTCTGTCTGATCCCCTGGAACTGGAGATGGGCCACATTTTAGGTGCTGGTAGTTGTTCCCAGGTTCTCTGGAAGAGGAGACAATGCTGTTAATTGTTGAGTCCTTTCAGTGGCCCCACCTATTTTTAATTTTTAGAAGTATATGTGAGGCTGTGTTTATGTACATCATATTCAGACCATAAGAGGGATTTAGATTCTCCAGAATCTGACACCCTCTTCTGGAGTGTCTGAAGACGGCTACAGTGTACTTATATCTAATAATAAATAAATAAATAAATAAATAAATAAATAAACATTTTTTAAAAAGTATAAGAAATAAAGAAAGACCAGGCAGACCTGCCATACTTATCTCTGTCTCTCTGTCTGTTTGTCTGTCTGTCTGATCCACTGGAACTGGAGATGGGCCACCATAAGGTGCTGGTAGTTTATCCCAGGTTCTCTGAAAGAGGAGACAATGCTGTTAATTGTTGAGCCCTCTCAGTGGCCCCACACATCTTTAATTTTTAGAAGTATATGTGAGGCTGTGTTTATGTACATCATATGCAGACCATAAGAGGGATTTAGATTCTCCAGAATCTGACACCCTCTTCTGGAGTGTCTGAAGACAGCTACAGTGTACTTATATCTAATAAATACATAAATAAATATATAAATAAACATTTTTTTAAAAGGATAAGAAAGAAAGAAAGACCAGGCAGGCCTGCCATCCTTATCACTGTCTGTATGTCTGTCTGTCTGATCCTCTGGAACTGGAGATGGGCCACCATATAGTTGCTGGTAGTTGATCCCAGGTACTCTGGAAGAGGAGACAATGCTGTTAATTGTTGAGCTTTTAGAGTGGCCCCACCCTTCTTTAAATTTTTAGAAGTATATGTGAGGCTGTGTTTATGTACATCATATGCAGACCATAAGAGGGATTTAGATTCTCCAGAATCTGACACCCTCTTCTGGAGTGTCTGAACAGCTACAGTGTACTTATATCTAATAATAAATAAATAAATAAATAAATAAATAAATAAATAAATAAATAAACAAACATTTTTTTTAAAAAAAGGATAAGAAAGAAAGAAAGACCAGGCAGGCCTGCCATCCTTATCACTGCCTGTCTGTCTGTCTGTCTGATCCCCTGGAACTGGAGATGGGCCACCTTTTAGGTGCTGGTAGTTGATCCCAGGTTCTCTAAAAGAGGAGACAATGCTGTTAATTGTTGAGTCCTTTCAGTGGCCCCACCTATTTATAATTTTTAGAAATATATGTGAGGCTGTATTTATGTACATCATATTCAGACCATAAGAGGGATTTAGATTCTCTAGAATCTGACACCCTCTTCTGGAGTGTCTGAAGACGGCTACAGTGTACTTATTTCTAATAAATAAATAAATAAATAAATAAATAAATAAATAAATAAATAAATAAATAAAAAAAAAACAGTTTTTAAAATGTATAAGAAATAAAGAAAGACCAGGCAGGCATGCCATCCTCATCTCTGTCTCTCTGTCTGTCTGTCTGTCTGAAACCCTGGAACTGGAGATGGGCCACCATAAGGTGCTGGTAGTTTATCCCAGGTTCTCTGAAAGAGGAGACAATGCTGTTAATTGTTGAGCCCTCTCAGTGGCCCCACACATCTTTAAATTTTTAGAAGTATATGTGAGGCTGTGTTTATGTACATCATATTCAGACCATAAGAGGGATTTAGATTCTCTAGAATCTGACACCCTCTTATGGAGTGTCTGAAGACGGCTACAGTGTACTTATATCTAATAAATAAATAAATAAATAAATAAATAAATAAATAAATAAACATATTTTAAAAAGTATAAGAAATAAAGAAAGACCAGGCAGGCCTGCCATCCTTATCTCTGTCTTTCTGTCTGTCTGTCTGTCTGTCTGATCCCCTGGAACTGGAGATGGGCCACCATAAGGTGCTGGTAGTTTATCCCAGGTTCTCTGAAAGAGGAGACAATGCTGTTAATTGTTGAGCCCTCTCAGTGGCCCCACACATCTTTAAATTTTTAGAAGTATATGCGAGGCTGTGTTTATGTACATCATATGCAGACCATAAGAGGGATTTAGATTCTCCAGAATATGACACCCTCTTCTGGAGTGTCTGAAAGCAGCTACAGTGTACATATATCTAATAAATACATAAATAAATATATAAATAAACCTTTTTTAAAAGGATAAGACAGAAAGAAAGACCAGGCAGGCCTGCCTTCCTTATCACTGTCTGTATGTCTGTCTGTCTGATCCCCTGGAACTGGAGATGGGCCACCATATAGTTGCTGGTAGTTGATTCCAGGTACTCTGGAAGAGGAGACAATGCTGTTAATTGTTGAGCTTTTAGAGTGGCCCCACCCTTCTTTAAATTTTTAGAAGTATATGTGAGGCTGTGTTTATGTACATCATATGCAGACCATAAGAGGGATTTAGATTCTCCAGAATCTGACACCCTCTTCTGGAGTGTCTGAACAGCTACAGTGTACTTATATCTAATAATAAATAAATAAATAAATAAATAAATAAATAAATAAATAAATAAATAAATAAACATTTTTTTTAAAAAGGATAAGAAACAAAGAAAGACCAGGCAGGCCTGCCATCCTTATCACTGTCTGTCTGTCTGTCTGTCTGATCCCCTGGAACTGGAGATGGGCCACCTTTTAGGTGCTGGTAGTTGATCCCAGGTTCTCTGGAAGAGGAGACAATGCTGTTAATTGTTGAGTCCTTTCAGTGGCCCCACCTATTTATAATTTTTAGAAGTATATGTGAGGCTGTGTTTATGTACATCATATTCAGACCATAAGAGGGATTTAGATTCTCTAGAATCTGACACCCTCTTCTGGAGTGTCTGAAGACGGCTACAGTGTACTTATATCTAATAAATACATAAATAAATAAATAAATAAATAAATAAATAAATAAATTAATTAACATTTTTTAAAAAGAATAAGAAATAAAGAAAGACCAGGCAGGCCTGCCATTCTTATCTCTGTCTCTCTGTCTGTCTGTCTGTCTGTCTGATCCACTGGAACTGGAGATGGGCCACCATAATGTGCTGGTAGTTTATCCCAGGTTCTCTGAAAGAGGAGACAATGCTGTTAATTGTTGAGCCCTCTCAGTGGCCCCACACATCTTTAAAATTTTAGAAGTCTATGTGAGGCTGTGTTTATGTACATCATATGCAGACCATAAGAGGGATTTAGATTCTCCAGAATCTGACACCCTCTTCTGGAGTGTCTGAAGACAGCTACAGTGTACTTATATCTAATAAATACATAAATAAATATATAAATAAACATTTTTTTGAAAAGGATAAGAAAGAAAGAATGACCAGGCAGGCCTGCCATCCTTATCACTGTCTGTATGTCTGTCTGTCGGATCCCCTGGAACTGGAGATGGGCCACCTTATAGTTGCTGGTAGTTGATCCCAGGTACTCTGGAAGAGGAGACAATGCTGTTAATTGTTGAGCTTTTAGAGTGGCCCGACCCTTCTTTAAATTTCTAGAAGTATATGAGAGGCTGTGTTTATGTACATCATATGCAGACCATAAGAGTGATTTAGATTCTCCAGAATCTGACACCCTCTTCTGAAGTGTCTGAAGACAGCTACAATGTACTTATATTTAATAAATATATATATAAATAAATAAACATTTTTAAAATGTATAAGAAGAAAGAAAAACCAGGCAGGCCTGCAATCCTTGTCTGTCTGTCTGTATGTATGTCTGTCTGATCCCCTGGAACTGGAGATGGGCCACAATATATTTGCTGGTAGTTGATCCCAGGTCCTCTGGAAGAGGAGACAATGCTGTTAATTGTTGAGATTTTTCAGTGGCCCCAACCATCTTTAAATTTTTAGAAGTATATGTGAGGCTGTGTTTATGTACATCATATGCAGACTATAAGAGGGATATAGATTCTCCGGAATCTGACACCCTCTTCTGGAGAGTCTGAAGACAGCTACAGTGTACTTATATCTAATAAATACATAAATAAATATATAAATAAACTTTTTTTAAAAAGGATAAGAAAGAATGAAAGACCAGGCAGGCCTGCCATCCTTATCTCTGTCTGTCTGTCTGTCTGTCTGATCCCCTGCAACTTGAGATGGGCCACCACATAGTTGCTGGTAGTTGATCCCACGTTCTCTGGAAGAGGAGACAATGGTGTTAATTGTTGAGCCCTTTCAGTGGGCCCACCCATCTTTAAATTTTTAGAAGTATATATGAGGCTGTGTTTATGTACATCATATGCAGACCATAAGAGCGATTTAGATTCTCCAAAAGATGACACCCTCTTCTAGAGTGTCTGAAGACAGCTACAGTGTACTTATATCTAATAAATAAATAAATAAATAAATAAATAAATAAATAAATAAATAAACATTATTTTAAAAGTATAAGAAAGAAAGAAAGACCACCCAAGCCTCCATCCTTACCACTGTCAGTCTGTCTGTCTGTCTGTCTGAACCCTTGGAACTGGAGATGGGCCACCATATAGTTGCTGTTAGTTGATCCCAGGTTCTCTGGAAGAAGAGACAATGCTGTTAATTGTTGAGCCCTTTCAGTGGCTCCACCTATCTTTAAATTTTTAGAAGTATAAGTTAGGCTGTGTTTACCTATATCATATGTAGACCATAAGAGGGATTTTGATTCTCCAGAATCTGACACCCTCTTCTGGAGTGTCTGAAGACAACTACAGTGTACTTATATCTAATAAATACATAAATAAATAAATAAATAAATAAATAAATAAATAAACATTATTTTAAAAGGATAAGAAAGAAAGAAAAACCAGGCATGCCTGCCCTCCTTATCTCTGTCTGTCTGTCTGTCTGTCTGATCCCCTGGAACTGGAGATTGGCCACCTTTTAGGTGCTGGTAGTTGATCCCAGGTTCTCTGGAAGAGGAGACAATGCTGTTAATTGTTGAGTCCTTTCAGTGGCCCCACCTATTTATAATTTTTAGAAGTAATTGTGAGGCTGTGTTTATGTACATCATATTCAGACCATAAGAGGGATTTAGATTCTCTAGAATCTGACACCCTCTTCTGGAGTGTCTGAAGACAGCTACAGTGTACTTATATCTAATACATACATAGATAAATAAATAAATAATAAATAAATAAATAAACATTTTTTAAAATGTATAAGAAATAAAGAAAGACCAGGCAGGCCTGCCATCCATATCTCTGTCTCTCTGTCTGTATGTCTGTCTGATCCTCTGGAACTGGAGATGGGCCACCATAAGGTGCTGGTAGTTTATCCCAGGTTCTCTGAAAGAGGAGACAATGCTGTTAATTGTTGAGCCCTCTCAGTGGACCCACCCATCTTTAAATTTTTAGAAGTATATGCGAGGCTGTGTTTATGTACCGAATATGCAGACCATAAGAGGGATTTAGATTCTCCAGAATCTGACACTCACTTCTGGAGTGTTTGAAGACAGCTACAGTGTACTTATATCTAATAAATACATAAATAAATATATAAATAAACTTTTTTTTAAAAAAGATAAGAAAGAAAGAAAGACCAGGCAGGCCTGCCATCCTTATCACTGTCTGTATGTCTGTCTGTCTGATCCCCTGGAACTGGAGATGGGCCACCATATAGTTGCTGGTAGTTGATCCCAGGTACTCTGGAAGAGGAGACAATGCTGTTAATTGTTGAGCTTTTAGAGTGGCCCCACCCTTCTTTAAATTTTTAGAAGTATATGTGAGGCTGTGTTTATGTACATCATATGCAGACCATAAGAGGGATTTAGATTCTCCAGAATCTGACACCCTCTTCTGGAGTGTCTGAAAGCAGCTACAGTGTACATATATCTAATAAATACATAAATAAATATATAAATAAACATTTTTTTAAAAAGGATAAGAAAGAAAGAAAGACCAGGCAGGCCTGCCATCCTTATCACTGTCTGTATGTCTGTCTGTCTGATCCCCTGGAACTGGAGATGGGCCACCATATAGTTGCTGGTAGTTGATCCCAGGTACTCTGGAAGAGGATACAATGCTGTTAATTGTTGAGCTTTTAGAGTGGTCCCACCCTTCTTCAAATTTTTAGAAATATATGTGAGGCTGTGTTTATGTACATCATATGCAGACCATAAGAGGCATTTAGATTCTCAAGAATATGACACCCTCTTCTGGAGTGTCTGAAGACAGCTACAGTGTACTTATATCTAATAAATATATATATAAATAAATAAACATTTTTAAAATGTATAAGAAAGAAAGAAAAACCAGGCAGGCCTGCAATCCTTGTCTGTCTGTCTGTATGTATGTCTGTCTGATCGCCTGGAACTGGAGATGGGCCACAATATAGTTGCTGGTAGTTGATCCCAGGTCCTCTGGAAGAGGAGACAATGGTGTTAATTGTTGAGCCCTTTCAGTGGGCCCACCCATCTTTAAATTTTTAGAAGTATATGTGAGGCTGTGTTTATGTACATCATATGCAGACCATAAGAGGGATATAGATTCTCCAGAATCTGACACCCTTTTCTGGAGAGTCTGAAGACAGCTACAGTGTACTTATATCTAATAAATAAATAAATAAATAAATTAATTAATTAATTAATAAACATTTTTTAAAAAGATAAGAAAGAAAGATAAATCAGGCAGGCCTGCCATCCTTATCTCTGTCTGTCTGTCTGTCTCTCTGATGCCCTGCAACTTGAGATGGGCCACCACATAGTTGCTGGTAGTTGATCCCACGATCTCTGGAAGAGGAGACAATGGTGTTAATTGTTGAGCCCTTTCAGTGGGCCCACCCATCTTTAAATTTTTAGAAGTATATGTGAGGCTGTGTTTATGTACATCATATGCAGACCATAAGAGGGATTTAGATTCTCCAGAAGATGACACCCTCTTCTAGAGTGTCTGAAGACAGCTACAGTGTACTTATATCTAATAAATACATAAATAAATAAATGAATAAATAAATAAACATTTTTTTAAAAGTATAAGAAAGAAAGAAAGACCAGGCAGGCCTCCATCCTTACCTCTGTCAGTCTGTCTGTCTGTCTGTCTGATTCCTTGGAACTTGAGATGGGCCACCATATTGTTGCTGTTAGTTGATCCCAGGTTCTCTGGAAGAAGAGACAATGCTGTTAATTGTTGAGCCCTTTCAGTGGGCCCACCCATCTTAAATTTTTAGAAGTGTATGTGAATCTGTGTTTATGTCCATCATATGCAGACCATAAGAGGGATTTATATTCTCCAGAATCTGACACCCTCTTCTGGAGTGTCTGAAGACAGCTACGGTGTACTTATATCTAATAAATACATAAATAAATAAATAAACATTTTTTAAAAAGGATAAGAAAGAAAGAAAAGCCAGGGAGGCCTGCCACCCTTGTCTGTCTGTCTCTTTGTCTGCCTGATCCCCTGGAACGGGAGATGGGCCACCACATAGTTGCTCATAGTTGATCCTAGGTTCTCTGGAAGAGGAGTCAGTGCTGTTAATTGTTGAGCCCTTTCAGTGGCCCCACCCATCTTTAAATTTTTAGAAGTATATGTGAGGCTGTGTTTATGTACATCATATGCATACCACAAGAGGGATTTAGATTCTCCAGAATCTGACACCCTCTTCTGGAGTGTCTGAAAGCAGCTACAGTGTACTTATATCTAATAAATACATACTTAAATTAATAAACATTTTTTAAAAGGATAAGAAAGAAGGAAAGACAAGGTAGGCCTGCCATCCTTAACTCTATCTGTCTGTTTGTCTGTCTGTCTGTCTGAACCCCTGTAACTGGAGATGGGCCAACATATAGTTGCTGGTACTTGATCCCAGGTTCTCTATAAGAGGAGACAATGCTGTTAATTGTTGATCCCTTTCATTGGACCAACACATCTTTAAATTTTTAGATGTAAATGTGAGGCTGTGTGTATGTACATCATATGCAGACCATAAGAGGGATATAGATTCTCCAGAATCTGACACCCTCTTCTGGAGTGTCTGAAGACAGCTACAGTGTAAGTATATCTAATAAATACATAAATAAATAAATGAATAAATAAATAAACAAACATTTTTTAAAAGGGATAAGAAAGAAAGAAAAACCAGGCAGGCCTGCCATCCTTGTCTGTCTTTCTCTCTGTCTGTCTGTCTTGCCTAGCCCCTTGAGTAGCCTAGCCTAGTCCCTTGCCTTGACTAGCCCAGCCCCTTGCCTAGCCTAGCCTAGCCCAGCCCTGCCTTGCCTAGCCCTGCCTATCCCTGTCTTTAACCAGGCTGGCCTCGAACTCAGAAACTGACTGCCTCCGCCTCCAGAGTGCTCTCATTAAGAGCTCGAGCCACCACTGACTGTTGGGTTTTCTAAGTCTTACATAGGTATGGTCTGTTTCTCAGCTGTGAAACCCTAATTAACACATGTAGTCTGTCCTAGGTCAGCCATAGCTACAGACTGAGGCCTTTGCTAAAACAAAACAAAAGAAAACAAAAAATAGAAATAATAAAATAAATAAATTAAGCAACCACATGATATCTTTTCTTTCTTTCAATGATACTCAGAGCTTGAAGCAGTTCACCCATGAGACCTCAGCTCCGGACATTGAGGCTCTTTCCCTAACAAGTATTATGGCTGAACCTGAGGGGTTCTACTGCTGATTTGTGTCCCCCACTTTTAAAAAATAGTTGTTTTCAAAGGCTGCAGGTTCTTAGCCCTGTTCCTTGTTACAGTTGAGTCACAGCCCTGAAAGTTCAGTGGTAGTTAAAGGCACTGAGAAGGGCTTCCTATAGACATCAAAGACCAAGTCTTTGTTTTTAAAAAGTTAATCTGGATTCCCCCACCCCCTGGCATCCTTAGAATTCCTAGAAAGGAAGGCAGGGACCTGGGCAGAAGGGTGCAAGGCTACTGGTGTTTGTAAGTGGTAACAGAAAGCTTTCTCTTGTTGGTACCCTACCCCAAGTTACACTGTCACTTCTTTTTCCTAGTTGTTGTTTTGTCGGTTTGTATTCTCAACATAGACCCTTTTCCTTCCTAACCTTGGCTGTCCTGAACCTTACTGTCCTTGAACTCAGTGATTTGCCTGTCTTGCTGGGATGAAACTGTGAGCTACCATCCAGAAGGAAGCACCCTGCTGAGGTTAGATTGGGGTCTCTTCCATTTTCCTCTATGAACATGCATATGGCAGGCCTGTTCTTTCTTTTTTACTTTTCCTTTTTTTTTAAAGATTTATTTATTTATTATATTTAAGTATGCTGTAGCTATCTTCAGACAGTCCAGAAGAGGGTGTCAGAATCTGAAGAATCTAAATCGTTCTTATTGTCTGCATATGATGTATATAAACACAGCCTCACATATACTCAAAAAAAAAAAAAAAGAAAAAGAAAGATGTGGCTACAGAGAGGGCTCAACAATTAAGAGCATTGTCTCTTCTTCCAGAGAACCTGGGCTCAATTACCAGTATTATATATGGTGGCCCATCTCCAGTTCCAGGGGATCTAATACTCTGTTCTGGAGTCTGTGGGCACAGCATACACATGCAAAACATTCTTACACAATCATTGAGAGAGGAGAGAGAGGGGTTGAGAGAGAGGGGAGGTAATCATACCTCCTGACAAGTTTGAAGACCTGAGCTTCATCACTCACACAAATAAATAAATGCAAACTATTTTTTTATAAATAAACTCTGCCATTGCCCTTTAAAAATTCCTAGAAAACAAGTTTTATAAGCAACAGTTATATTTACTATATCTAAAGGACAGTCATGAGCATATTCAATAAATAGAAAAAGGCCTGTTAGTCTTAGAAATGGAAAAGACAAACCAAGGAAGGTTTGCAATTACATAATGAGGCAGCTCAGCCCAGCTCTAAGGTTGGAAATAAGACTCGAGAATAGGATACACCTGAAGACAGCCAGCCATTGTTTTTTGTTTTGGAGGCTGAAAGGATACACCTGAAGACAGCCAATGCTGTGTGATGGTGATCTGGTATTTTTTTTTTAATTTTTAAAAACTTTAACACTTTTTATAAAACTTTTATAAAAACTTTTTCTTTCTTTCTTTTCTTCTTTCCTTTCTTTCTTTCCTTCTTTCCTTTCTTCCTTTCCTCACCCTAGCCCCTACCCTAGCCCTGTCTTTCACCAGGGTGGCCTCGAACTCAGAAACTGACTGCCTCTGCCTACAGAGTGCTCTCATTAAGAGCTTGAGCCACCACTGAATGTAGGGTTTTCTAAGCCTTACCTTGCTCTTGGTGTCTGTTCTCAGCTGTGAAACCCTAATTAACACAAGTAGGCAGTCCTGGGTCAGCCAGAGCTACAGACAGAGGACTTCTCTAAAAACAAATAAAACAAAACAAAACAACAAATAGAAATAATAAAATACATAAATTAAGCAACCACAGCATAGCTTTTCTCTATCTAGGTGGTACTCAGAAATTCCAGCAGTTGGCCTGTGACACCTCAGCTCAGTATATGTGAGGCTGTGTTTATGTACATCATATGCAGACCATAAGAGGGATTTACATTCTCCAGAATCTGACACCCTCCTCTGGAGTGTCTAAAGAAAGCTACAGTGTACTTATATCTAAGAAATACATAAATAAATAAATAAATAAATAAATAAATAAATAAATATTTTTTAAAAAGGATAAGAAAGAAAGAAAGACCAGGCAGGCCTGCCATCTTTATCTCTGCCTGTCTGTCTGTCTGTCTGATCCCCTGGAACTGGAGATGGGCCACCTTGTAGGTGCTGGTAGTTGATCCGAGGTTCTCTGGAAGAGGAGACAATGCTGTTAATTGTTGAGCCCTTTCAGTGGCCCCACCCATTTTTAATTTTTAGAAGTATATGTGAGGCTGAGTTTATGTACATCATATTCAGACCATAAGAGGGATTTAGATTCTCCAGAATCTGACACCATCTTCTGGAGTGTCTGAAGACGGCTACAGTGTACTTATATCTAATAAATGAATAAATAAACAAATAAATAAACATTTTTTAAAAAGTATAAGAAATAAAGAAAGACCAGTCAGGCCTGCCATCCTTATCTCTGTCTCTCTGTCTGTCTGTCTGTCTGATCCCTTGGAACTGGAGATGGGCCACCATAAGGTGCTGGTAGTTTATCCCAGGTTCCCAGAAAGAGGAGACAATGCTGTTAATTGTTGAGCCCTCTCAGTGGCCCCACACATCTTTAAATTTTTAGAAGTATATGTGAGGCTGTGTTTATGTACATCATATGCAGTCCATAAGAGGGATTTAGATTCTCCAGAATCTGACACCCTCTTCTGGAGTGTCTGAAGACAGCTACAGTGTACTTATATCTAATAAATACATAAATATATATATAAATAAACATTTTTTTAAAAAGGATAAGAAAGAAAGAAAGACCAGGCAGGCCTGCCATCCTTATCACTGTCTGTATGTCTGTCTGTCTGATCCCCTGGAACTGGAGATGGGCCACCATATAGTTGCTGGTAGTTGATCCCATGTACTCTGGAAGAGGAGACAATGCTGTTAATTGTTGAGCCCTTTCAATGGCCCCACACTTCTTTAAATATTTAGAAGTATAAGTGAGGCTGTGTTTATGTACATCATATTCAGATTATAAGAGGATTTAGATTCTCCAGAATCTGACACCCTCTACTGGAGTGACTGAAGACAGATACAGTGTACTTATATATAATAAATACATAAGTAAATAAATAAATAAATAAACATTTTTTAAAAAGGATAAGATAGAAAGTAAGACCAGGCAGGCCTGCCATCCTTATCTCTGTCTGTCTGTCTGTCTGTCTGTCTGATCCCCTGGAACTGGAGATGGGCTACCATAAAGTTGCTGGTAGTTGATCCCAGGTTCTCTGAAAGAGGAGACAATGCTGTTAATTGTTGAGCCCTATCAGTGGCCCTACCCATCTTTAAATATTTAGAAGTATATGGGAGGCTGTGTTTATGTACATCATATGCAGACCATAAGAGGGATTTAGATTCTCCAGAATCTGACACCCTCTTCTGGAGTGTCTGAAGACAGCTACAGTGTACTTATATCTAATAAATACATAAATAAATAAATAAATAAATAAATTAACATTTTTAAAAAGGATAAGAAAGAAAATAAGACCAGGCAGGCCTGCCATCCTTATCTCATTCTGTCTGTCTGTCTGTCTGTCTGATCCCCTGGAACTGGAGATGGGCCACCATATAGTTGCTGGTAGTTGATCCCAGGTTCTCTGGAAGAGGAGACAATGCTGTTAATTGTTGAGCCCTTTCAGTGGCCCCACCCATTTTTAATTTTTAGAAGTATATGTGATGCTGTGTTTATGTACATTATATTCAGACCATAAGAGGGATTTAGATACTATAGAATCTGTCACCCTCTTCTGGAGTGTCTGAAGACAGCTACAGTGTACTTATATCTAATACATAAATAAATAAATAAATAAATAAATAAATAAACATTTTTTAAAAAGTATAAGAAATAAAGAAAGACCAGGCAGGCCTGCCATCCTTATCTCTGTCTCTCTGTCTGTCTGTCTGTCTGATCCACTGGAACTGGAGATGGGCCACCATAAGGTGCTGGTAGTTTATCCCAGGTTCTCTGAAAGAGGAGACAATGCTGTTAATTGTTGAGCCCTCTCAGTGGCCCCACACATCTTTAAATTTTTAGAAGTATATGTGAGGCTGTGTTTATGTACATCATATGCAGACCATAAGAGGGATTTAGATTCTCCAGAATCTGACACCCTCTTCTGGAGTGTCTGAAGACAGCTACAGTGTACTTATATCTAATAAATACATAAATAAATATATAAATAAACATTTTTTAAAAAGGATAAGAAAGAAAGAAAGACCAGGCAGGCCTGCCATTTTTATCACTGTCTGTATGTCTGTCTGTCTGATCCCCTGGAACTGGAGATGGGCCACCATATAGTTGCTGGTAGTTGATCCCAGGTACTCTGGAAGAGGAGACAATGCTGTTAATTGTTGAGCTTTTAGAGTGGCCACACCCTTCTTTAAATTTTTAGAAGTATATGTGAGGCTGTGTGGGGCCACTGAAAGTCACATAGAGAGACAGAGAGAGACAGAGAGAGACAGAGAGAGACAAAGAAAGACAGAGAGAGACATAGAGAGACAGAGAGATACATTGAGAGAGACAGAGAGACAGAGAGAGACACAGAGAGAGACACAGAGAGACACAGAGAGAGACACACAGAGAGACAGAGACAGACAGAGAGAGACAGAGAGAGACAGAGAGAGACAGAGATAGAGACAGAGAGAGACAAAGAGAGACAGAGAGACAGAGAGAGAGACAGAGAGAGACAGAGAAAGACAGAGTGAGACAGAGAGAGACACAGAGAGAGACAGAGATACACAGAATGAGAAAGAGATAGAGACAGAGAGAGACAGAGAGAGAGACAGAGAGAGAGACAGAGAGAGACAGAGTGAGACAGAAAGAGACACAGAGAGAGACAGAGAGAGACAAAGAAAAACACAGAGAGACAGAGAGAGACAGAGAGAGACAGAGAGAGAGACAGAGAGAGACAAAGAAAAACACAGAGAGAGACAGAGAGAGACAGAGAGATACAGAGAGAGTCAGAGAGACAGAGAGAGACAGAGTTAGAGACAGAGAGAGACAGAGAAAAACAGAGAGAGACAGAGACACACAGAGAGAGACACAGAGAGAGACAGAGAGAGAGACACAGAGAGACAGAGACAGACAGAGAGAGACAGAGAGAGACAGAGATAGAGACAGAGAGAGACAGAGAGAGATAGAGAGAGACACAAAGAGACAGAGAGAGACAGAGAGAGACAAAGAAAGACACAGAGAGAGACAGAGAGAGACAGAGAGATACAGAGAGAGAGACAGAGAGAGACAGAAAGATACAGAAGGACAGAGAGACAGAGAGAGACAGAGAGACAGAGATAGAGACAGAGAAAGACAGAGAGAGACACAGAGAGAGACTGAGGGAGACAGAGAGAGAGACAGAGAGAGACATAGAAGAGACAAAGAAAGACACAAGAGAGACAGAGAGAGTCAGACATAGAGACAAAGAAAGACAGAGGGAGACACTGAGAGAGAGAGACAGAGAGATACAGACAGAGAGACAAAGAGAGACAGAGAGAGACAGAGAGAAAGAGAGAGACAGCGAGAGTCAGAGAGAGACAGAGATAGAGACAGAGAGAGACAGAGAGAGGGACAGAGAGAGACAGAGACAGAGTGAGAAATACAGAGAGAGACAGAGTTAGAGAGAGAGACAGAGAGAGACAGAGAGAGAGACAGAGACAGAGAGAGAGACAGAGAGAGACAGAGTGAGACACAGAAAGAGAGAGACAGAGAGAGACAGAGATAGAGACAGAGAGAGACAGAGAGAGTCAGAGAGAGACAGAGATAGAGACAGAGAGAGACAGAGAGAGGGACAGAGAGAGACAGAGACAGAGTGAGAAATACAGAGAGAGACAGAGTTAGAGAGAGAGACAGAGAGAGACAGAGAGAGAGACAGAGACAGAGACAGAGAGAGAGACAGAGAGAGACAGAGTGAGACACAGAAAGAGAGAGACAGAGAGAGACAAAGAAAGACACAGAGAGAGACATAGAGAGACAGAGAGATACATTGAGAGAGACATAGAGAGACAGAGAGAGACAGAGATAGAGACAGAGAGAGACAGAGAGAGACACAGAGAGAGACAGAGAGACACAGAGAGACACAGAGAGAGACACAGAGAGACACAGAGAGAGACAGAGATAGACATAGACAGACAGAGACAGACAGAGAGAGACAGAGAGAGACAGAGAGAGACAGAGATAGAGACAGAGAGAGACAGAGAGTGAGACAGAGAGAGACAGAGAGAGAGACACCGAAAGACAGAGAGAGACAGAGAGAGACAATGAAAGACACAGAGAGAGACTAAGAGAGACAGAGAGAGACAGAGAGAGACAGAGAGAGACAAAAAAAGACACAGAAGAGACAGAGAGCGATATAGATAGAGAAAAAGAAAGACAGAGAGAGACACAGAGAGAGAGACAGAGAGAGACAGAGAGAGACAGAGAGATACAGAGAGAGAGACAAAGAGAGACAGAGAGAGAGACAGAGTGAGACAGAGAGAGAGAGAGAGACTGAGAGAGACAAAGAAAGACACAGAGAGAGACATAGAGAGACAGAGAGATACATTGAGAGAGACAGAGAGAGACAGAGATAGACAGAGAGAGACAGAGAGAGACACAGAGAGAGACAGAGAGACACAGAGAGACACAGAGAGACACAGAGAGAGACAGAGAGAGACACAGAGAGACACAGAGAGAGACACAGAGAGACACAGAGAGACACAGAGAGAGACAGAGAGAGAGACAGAGAGAGACAGAGAGAGACAGAGACAGACAGAGACAGACAGAGAGAGACAGAGATAGAGACAGAGAGAGACAGAGAGAGACAGAGAGAGACAGAGAGAGTCAGAGAGAGACAATGAAAGACACAGAGAGAGACAGAGAGAGACAGAGAGATACAGAGAGAGAGACAGAGAGAGACATAAAGAGTCAGAAGGACAGAGAGAGACAGAGAGAGACAGAGATAGAGACAGAGAAAGACAGAGAGAGACAGAGAAAGACAGAGAGAGACAGAGAGTGAGACAGAGAGAGACAGAGAGAGACAAAGAAAGACACAGAGAGAGACAGAGCGAGACAGATATAGAGACAGAGAAAGAAAGAGAGAGACACAGAGAGAGAGACAGAGAGATACAGAGAGAGAGACAGAGAGAGACAGAGAGAAAGAGAGAGACAGGGAGAGTCAGAGAGAGACAGAGATAGAGACAGAGAGAGACAGAGACAGAGTGAGAAAGACAGAGAGAGACAGAGATAGAGAGAGAGACAGAGAGAGACACAGAGAGAGACAGAGAGAGACAAAGAAAGACAGAGAGAGACATAGAGAGACAGAGAGATACATTGAGAAGACAGAGAGACACAGAGAGACACACAGAGAGACACACAGAGAGACACAGAGAGACACAGAGAGAGACAGAGAGAGACACAGAGAGACACAGAGAGAGACACAGAGAGACACAGAGAGACACAGAGAGAGACAGAGAGAGAGACAGAGAGAGACAGAGAGAGACAGAGACAGACAGAGACAGACAGAGAGAGACAGAGATAGAGACAGAGAGAGACAGAGAGAGACAGAGAGAGACAGAGAGAGACAGAGAGAGACAGAGAGAGTCAGAGAGAGACAATGAAAGACACAGAGAGAGACAGAGAGAGACAGAGAGATACAGAGAGAGAGACAGAGAGAGACATAAAGAGTCAGAAGGACAGAGAGAGACAGAGAGAGACAGAGATAGAGACAGAGAAAGACAGAGAGAGACAGAGAAAGACAGAGAGAGACAGAGAGTGAGACAGAGAGAGACAGAGAGAGACAAAGAAAGACACAGAGAGAGACAGAGAGAGACAGAGAGAGTCAGAGAGAGACAATGAAAGACACAGAGAGAGACAGAGAGAGACAGAGAGATACAGAGAGAGAGACAGAGAGAGACATAAAGAGTCAGAAGGACAGAGAGAGACAGAGAGAGACAGAGATAGAGACAGAGAAAGACAGAGAGAGACAGAGAAAGACAGAGAGAGACAGAGAGTGAGACAGAGAGAGACAGAGAGAGACAAAGAAAGACACAGAGAGAGACAGAGCGAGACAGAGATAGAGACAGAGAAAGAAAGAGAGAGACACAGAGAGAGAGAGACAGAGAGAGACAGAGAGATACAGAGAGAGAGACAGAGAGAGACAGAGTGAGACACAGAAAGAGAGAGACAGAGAGAGACAGAGATAGAGACAGAGAGAGACAGAGAGAGTCAGAGAGAGACAGAGATAGAGACAGAGAGAGACAGAGAGAGGGACAGAGAGAGACAGAGACAGAGTGAGAAATACAGAGAGAGACAGAGTTAGAGAGAGAGACAGAGAGAGACAGAGAGAGAGACAGAGACAGAGACAGAGAGAGAGACAGAGAGAGACAGAGTGAGACACAGAAAGAGAGAGACAGAGAGAGACAAAGAAAGACACAGAGAGAGACATAGAGAGACAGAGAGATACATTGAGAGAGACATAGAGAGACAGAGAGAGACAGAGATAGAGACAGAGAGAGACAGAGAGAGACACAGAGAGAGACAGAGAGACACAGAGAGACACAGAGAGAGACACAGAGAGACACAGAGAGAGACAGAGATAGACATAGACAGACAGAGACAGACAGAGAGAGACAGAGAGAGACAGAGAGAGACAGAGATAGAGACAGAGAGAGACAGAGAGTGAGACAGAGAGAGACAGAGAGAGAGACACCGAAAGACAGAGAGAGACAGAGAGAGACAATGAAAGACACAGAGAGAGACTAAGAGAGACAGAGAGAGACAGAGAGAGACAGAGAGAGACAAAAAAAGACACAGAAGAGACAGAGAGCGATATAGATAGAGAAAAAGAAAGACAGAGAGAGACACAGAGAGAGAGACAGAGAGAGACAGAGAGAGACAGAGAGATACAGAGAGAGAGACAAAGAGAGACAGAGAGAGAGACAGAGTGAGACAGAGAGAGAGAGAGAGACTGAGAGAGACAAAGAAAGACACAGAGAGAGACATAGAGAGACAGAGAGATACATTGAGAGAGACAGAGAGAGACAGAGATAGACAGAGAGAGACAGAGAGAGACACAGAGAGAGACAGAGAGACACAGAGAGACACAGAGAGACACAGAGAGAGACAGAGAGAGACACAGAGAGACACAGAGAGAGACACAGAGAGACACAGAGAGACACAGAGAGAGACAGAGAGAGAGACAGAGAGAGACAGAGAGAGACAGAGACAGACAGAGACAGACAGAGAGAGACAGAGATAGAGACAGAGAGAGACAGAGAGAGACAGAGAGAGACAGAGAGAGTCAGAGAGAGACAATGAAAGACACAGAGAGAGACAGAGAGAGACAGAGAGATACAGAGAGAGAGACAGAGAGAGACATAAAGAGTCAGAAGGACAGAGAGAGACAGAGAGAGACAGAGATAGAGACAGAGAAAGACAGAGAGAGACAGAGAAAGACAGAGAGAGACAGAGAGTGAGACAGAGAGAGACAGAGAGAGACAAAGAAAGACACAGAGAGAGACAGAGCGAGACAGATATAGAGACAGAGAAAGAAAGAGAGAGACACAGAGAGAGAGACAGAGAGATACAGAGAGAGAGACAGAGAGAGACAGAGAGAAAGAGAGAGACAGGGAGAGTCAGAGAGAGACAGAGATAGAGACAGAGAGAGACAGAGACAGAGTGAGAAAGACAGAGAGAGACAGAGATAGAGAGAGAGACAGAGAGAGACACAGAGAGAGACAGAGAGAGACAGAGAGAGACAAAGAAAGACAGAGAGAGACATAGAGAGACAGAGAGATACATTGAGAAGACAGAGAGACACAGAGAGACACACAGAGAGACACACAGAGAGACACAGAGAGACACAGAGAGAGACAGAGAGAGACACAGAGAGACACAGAGAGAGACACAGAGAGACACAGAGAGACACAGAGAGAGACAGAGAGAGAGACAGAGAGAGACAGAGAGAGACAGAGACAGACAGAGACAGACAGAGAGAGACAGAGATAGAGACAGAGAGAGACAGAGAGAGACAGAGAGAGACAGAGAGAGACAGAGAGAGACAGAGAGAGTCAGAGAGAGACAATGAAAGACACAGAGAGAGACAGAGAGAGACAGAGAGATACAGAGAGAGAGACAGAGAGAGACATAAAGAGTCAGAAGGACAGAGAGAGACAGAGAGAGACAGAGATAGAGACAGAGAAAGACAGAGAGAGACAGAGAAAGACAGAGAGAGACAGAGAGTGAGACAGAGAGAGACAGAGAGAGACAAAGAAAGACACAGAGAGAGACAGAGCGAGACAGAGATAGAGACAGAGAAAGAAAGAGAGAGACACAGAGAGAGAGACAGAGAGAGACAGAGAGATACAGAGAGAGAGACAGAGAGAGACAGAGAGAGACAGAGAGAAAGAGAGAGACAGAGAGAGTCAGAGAGAGACAGAGATAGAGACAGAGAGAGACAGAGACAGAGTGAGAAAGACAGAGAGAGACAGAGATAGAAAGAGAGACAGAGAGAGACACAGAGAGAGACAGAGAGAGACAGAGAGAGACAAAGAAAGACAGAGAGAGCCATAGAGAGACAGAGAGATACATTGAGAAGACAGAGAGACACAGAGAGACACACAGAGAGACAAAGACAGACAGAGAGAGACAGAGAGAGACCGAGAGAGACAGAGATAGAGACAGAGAGAGACAGAGAGAGACAGAGAGACAGAGAGAGAGACAGAGACAGAGAGAGACAGAGTGAGACAGAGAGAGACACAGAGTGAGACAGAGATACACAGAGTGAGAAAGAGAGAGAGACATAGAGAGAGACAGAGAGACAGAGAGAGAGACAGAGAGAGAGACAGAGAGAGACAGAGAGAGACAGAGTGAGACAGAGAGAGAAACAGAGAGAGACAGAGAGAGACAAAGAAAAACACAGAGAGACAGAGAGAGAGACAGAGAGAGAGACACAGGGAGACAGAGACAGACAGAGAGAGACAGAGAGAGACAGAGAGAGACAGAGATAGAGACAGAGAGAGACAGAGAGAGAGACACAGAGAGACAGAGAGAGACAGAGAGAGACAAACAAAGACACAGAGAGACAGAGAGAGACAGAGAGAAACAGAGAGAGAGACAGAGAAGACAGAAAGATACAGAAGGACAGAGAGAGACAGAGAGAGACAGAGAGACAGAGATAGAGACAGAGAGAGACAGAGAGTGAGACAGAGAGAGACAGAGACAGAGTGAGACAGAGAGAGACAGAGAGAGAGAGACAGAGACAGAGACAGTGAGAGAGACAGAGAGAGACAGAGTGAGACACAGAGAGAGAGAGAGAGACAGAGAGAGACAAAGAAAGACACAGAGAGAGACATACAGAGACAGAGAGATACATTAAGAGAGACATAGAGAGACAGAGAGACAGAGATAGAGACAGAGAGAGACAGAGAGACAGAGAGATAGACAGAGAGAGACAGAGAGAGACAATGAAAGACATAGAGAGAGACAGAGAGACACAGAGAGACACAGAGAGAGAGACAGAGAGAGACAGAAAGAGTCAAAAGGACAGAGAGAGACAGAGAGAGATAGAGATAGAGACAGAGAAAGACAGAGAGAGACACAGAGACAGAGACAGAGAGAGAGACAGAGTGAGACACAGACAGAGAGAGACAGAGAGAGACAAAGAAAGACACAGAGAGAGACATAGAGAGACAGAGAGATACATTGAGAGAGACATAGAGAGACAGAGAGAGACAGAGATAGAGACAGAGAGAGACAGAGAGAGACACAGAGAGACACAGAGAGAGACAGAGATAGACATAGACAGACAGAGACAGACAGAGAGAGACAGAGAGAGACAGAGATAGAGACAGAGAGAGACAGAGAGTGAGACAGAGAGAGAGACACCGAAAGACAGAGAGAGACAGAGAGAGACAATGAAAGACACAGAGAGAGACTAAGAGAGACAGAGAGAGACAGAGAGAGACAGAGAGAGACAGAGAGATACATTGAGAGAGACATAGAGAGACAGAGAGAGACAGAGATAGACAGAGATAGAGACAGAGAGAGACAGAGAGAGACACAGAGAGACACAGAGAGAGACAGAGATAGACATAGACAGACAGAGACAGACAGAGAGAGGCAGAGAGAGACAGAGATAGAGACAGAGAGAGACAGAGAGTGAGACAGAGAGAGACAGAGAGAGAGACACCGAAAGACAGAGAGAGACAGAGAGAGACAATGAAAGACACAGAGAGAGACTAAGAGAGACAGAGAGAGACAGAGAGAGACAGAGAGAGACAGAGAGAGACAAAAAAAGACACAGAGAGAGACAGAGAGAGACAGAGAGAAAGAGAGAGACAGAGAGAGTCAGAGAGAGACAGAGATAGAGACAGAGAGAGACAGAGAGAGGGACAGAGAGAGACAGAGACAGAGTGAGAAATACAGAAAGAGACAGAGTTAGAGAGAGAGACCGAGAGAGACAGAGAGAGAGACAGAGACAGAGAGAGAGACAGAGAGAGACAGAGTGAGACACAGAAAGAGAGAGACAGAGAGAGACAAAGAAAGACACAGAGAGAGACATAGAGAGACAGAGAGATACATTGAGAGAGACATAGAGAGACAGAGAGAGACAGAGATAGAGACAGAGAGACACAGAGAGAGACAGAGATAGACATAGACAGACAGAGACAGACAGAGAGAGACAGAGAGAGACAGCGATAGAGACAGAGAGAGACAGAGAGTGAGACAGAGAGAGACAGAGAGAGAGATACCGAAAGACAGAGAGAGACAGAGAGAGACAATGAAAGACACAGAGAGAGACTAAGAGAGACAGAGAGAGACAGAGAGAGAAAGAGAGAGACAGAGAGAGACAAAAAAGACACAGAGAGAGAGAGAGAGCGATATAGATAGAGAAAAAGAAAGACAGAGACACAGAGAGAGAGACAGAGAGAGACAGAGAGAGACAGAGAGATACAGAGAGAGAGACAAAGAGAGACAGAGAGAGAGACAGAGTGAGACAGAGAGAGAGAGAGAGACTGAGAGAGACAAAGAAAGACACAGAGAGAGACATAGAGAGACAGAGAGATACATTGAGAGAGACAGAGAGAGAGACAGAGAGAGACAGAGAGAGACAGAGACAGACAGAGACAGACAGAGAGAGACAGAGATAGAGACAGAGAGAGACAGAGAGAGACAGAGAGAGACAGAGAGAGTCAGAGAGAGACAATGAAAGACACAGAGAGAGACAGAGAGAGACAGAGAGATACAGAGAGAGAGACAGAGAGAGACATAAAGAGTCAGAAGGACAGAGAGAGACAGAGAGAGACAGAGATAGAGACAGAGAAAGACAGAGAGAGACAGAGAAAGACAGAGAGAGACAGAGAGTGAGACAGAGAGAGACAGAGAGAGACAAAGAAAGACACAGAGAGAGACAGAGCGAGACAGATATAGAGACAGAGAAAGAAAGAGAGAGACACAGAGAGAGAGACAGAGAGATACAGAGAGAGAGACAGAGAGAGACAGAGAGAAAGAGAGAGACAGGGAGAGTCAGAGAGAGACAGAGATAGAGACAGAGAGAGACAGAGACAGAGTGAGAAAGACAGAGAGAGACAGAGATAGAGAGAGAGACAGAGAGAGACACAGAGAGAGACAGAGAGAGACAGAGAGAGACAAAGAAAGACAGAGAGAGACATAGAGAGACAGAGAGATACATTGAGAAGACAGAGAGACACAGAGAGACACACAGAGAGACACACAGAGAGACACAGAGAGACACAGAGAGAGACAGAGAGAGACACAGAGAGACACAGAGAGAGACACAGAGAGACACAGAGAGACACAGAGAGAGACAGAGAGAGAGACAGAGAGAGACAGAGAGAGACAGAGACAGACAGAGACAGACAGAGAGAGACAGAGATAGAGACAGAGAGAGACAGAGAGAGACAGAGAGATACAGAGAGAGAGACAGAGAGAGACATAAAGAGTCAGAAGGACAGAGAGAGACAGAGAGAGACAGAGATAGAGACAGAGAAAGACAGAGAGAGACAGAGAAAGACAGAGAGAGACAGAGAGTGAGACAGAGAGAGACAGAGAGAGACAAAGAAAGACACAGAGAGAGACAGAGCGAGACAGAGATAGAGACAGAGAAAGAAAGAGAGAGACACAGAGAGAGAGACAGAGAGAGACAGAGAGATACAGAGAGAGAGACAGAGAGAGACAGAGAGAGACAGAGAGAAAGAGAGAGACAGAGAGAGTCAGAGAGAGACAGAGATAGAGACAGAGAGAGACAGAGACAGAGTGAGAAAGACAGAGAGAGACAGAGATAGAAAGAGAGACAGAGAGAGACACAGAGAGAGACAGAGAGAGACAGAGAGAGACAAAGAAAGACAGAGAGAGCCATAGAGAGACAGAGAGATACATTGAGAAGACAGAGAGACACAGAGAGACACACAGAGAGACAAAGACAGACAGAGAGAGACAGAGAGAGACCGAGAGAGACAGAGATAGAGACAGAGAGAGACAGAGAGAGACAGAGAGAGAGACAGAGACAGAGAGAGACAGAGTGAGACAGAGAGAGACACAGAGTGAGACAGAGATACACAGAGTGAGAAAGAGAGAGAGACATAGAGAGAGACAGAGAGACAGAGAGAGAGACAGAGAGAGAGACAGAGAGAGACAGAGAGAGACAGAGTGAGACAGAGAGAGAAACAGAGAGAGACAGAGAGAGACAAAGAAAAACACAGAGAGACAGAGAGAGAGACAGAGAGAGAGACACAGGGAGACAGAGACAGACAGAGAGAGACAGAGAGAGACAGAGAGAGACAGAGATAGAGACAGAGAGAGACAGAGAGAGAGACACAGAGAGACAGAGAGAGACAGAGAGAGACAAACAAAGACACAGAGAGACAGAGAGAGACAGAGAGAAACAGAGAGAGAGACAGAGAAGACAGAAAGATACAGAAGGACAGAGAGAGACAGAGAGAGACAGAGAGACAGAGATAGAGACAGAGAGAGACAGAGAGTGAGACAGAGAGAGACAGAGACAGAGTGAGACAGAGAGAGACAGAGAGAGAGAGACAGAGACAGAGACAGTGAGAGAGACAGAGAGAGACAGAGTGAGACACAGAGAGAGAGAGAGAGACAGAGAGAGACAAAGAAAGACACAGAGAGAGACATACAGAGACAGAGAGATACATTAAGAGAGACATAGAGAGACAGAGAGACAGAGATAGAGACAGAGAGAGACAGAGAGACAGAGAGATAGACAGAGAGAGACAGAGAGAGACAATGAAAGACATAGAGAGAGACAGAGAGACACAGAGAGACACAGAGAGAGAGACAGAGAGAGACAGAAAGAGTCAAAAGGACAGAGAGAGACAGAGAGAGATAGAGATAGAGACAGAGAAAGACAGAGAGAGACACAGAGACAGAGACAGAGAGAGAGACAGAGTGAGACACAGACAGAGAGAGACAGAGAGAGACAAAGAAAGACACAGAGAGAGACATAGAGAGACAGAGAGATACATTGAGAGAGACATAGAGAGACAGAGAGAGACAGAGATAGAGACAGAGAGAGACAGAGAGAGACACAGAGAGACACAGAGAGAGACAGAGATAGACATAGACAGACAGAGACAGACAGAGAGAGACAGAGAGAGACAGAGATAGAGACAGAGAGAGACAGAGAGTGAGACAGAGAGAGAGACACCGAAAGACAGAGAGAGACAGAGAGAGACAATGAAAGACACAGAGAGAGACTAAGAGAGACAGAGAGAGACAGAGAGAGACAGAGAGAGACAGAGAGATACATTGAGAGAGACATAGAGAGACAGAGAGAGACAGAGATAGACAGAGATAGAGACAGAGAGAGACAGAGAGAGACACAGAGAGACACAGAGAGAGAGACAGAGATAGACATAGACAGACAGAGACAGACAGAGAGAGGCA
Organism: Mus caroli; assembly: GCF_978045245.1. Taxonomy (NCBI): domain Eukaryota; kingdom Metazoa; phylum Chordata; class Mammalia; order Rodentia; family Muridae; genus Mus; species Mus caroli. The sequence goes on along the minus strand of NW_028227281.1, from coordinate 16,192 downwards.
GAGAGAGACAGAGATAGAGACAGAGAGAGACAGAGAGTGAGACAGAGAGAGACAGAGAGAGAGACACCGAAAGACAGAGAGAGACAGAGAGAGACAATGAAAGACACAGAGAGAGACTAAGAGAGACAGAGAGAGACAGAGAGAGACAGAGAGAGACAGAGAGAGACAAAAAAAGACACAGAGAGAGACAGAGAGAGACAGAGAGAAAGAGAGAGACAGAGAGAGTCAGAGAGAGACAGAGATAGAGACAGAGAGAGACAGAGAGAGGGACAGAGAGAGACAGAGACAGAGTGAGAAATACAGAAAGAGACAGAGTTAGAGAGAGAGACAGAGAGAGACAGAGAGAGAGACAGAGACAGAGACAGAGAGAGAGACAGAGAGAGACAGAGTGAGACACAGAAAGAGAGAGACAGAGAGAGACAAAGAAAGACACAGAGAGAGACATAGAGAGACAGAGAGATACATTGAGAGAGACATAGAGAGACAGAGAGAGACAGAGATAGAGACAGAGAGACACAGAGAGAGACAGAGATAGACATAGACAGACAGAGACAGACAGAGAGAGACAGAGAGAGACAGCGATAGAGACAGAGAGAGACAGAGAGTGAGACAGAGAGAGACAGAGAGAGAGATACCGAAAGACAGAGAGAGACAGAGAGAGACAATGAAAGACACAGAGAGAGACTAAGAGAGACAGAGAGAGACAGAGAGAGAAAGAGAGAGACAGAGAGAGACAAAAAAGACACAGAGAGAGACAGAGAGCGATATAGATAGAGAAAAAGAAAGACAGAGACACAGAGAGAGAGACAGAGAGAGACAGAGAGAGACAGAGAGATACAGAGAGAGAGACAAAGAGAGACAGAGAGAGAGACAGAGTGAGACAGAGAGAGAGAGAGAGACTGAGAGAGACAAAGAAAGACACAGAGAGAGACATAGAGAGACAGAGAGATACATTGAGAGAGACAGAGAGAGACAGAGATAGACAGAGAGAGACAGAGAGAGACACAGAGAGAGACAGAGAGACACAGAGAGACACAGAGAGACACAGAGAGAGACAGAGAGAGACAGAGAGAGACACAGAGAGACACAGAGAGACACAGAGAGATACAGAGAGAGAGACAAAGAGAGACAGAGAGAGACAGAGAGAAAGAGAGAGACAGAGAGAGTCAGAGAGAGACAGAGATAGAGACAGAGAGAGACAGAGAGAGGGACAGAGAGAGACAGAGACAGAGTGAGAAATACAGAGAGAGACAGATTTAGAGAGAGAGACAGAGAGAGACAGAGACAGAGACAGAGAGTGAGACAGAGAGAGACAGAGTGAGACACAGAGAGAGAGAGAGAGACAGAGAGAGACAAAGAAAGACACAGAGAGAGACATAGAGAGACAGAGAGATACATTAAGAGAGACATAGAGAGACAGAGAGAGACAGAGATAGAGACAGAGAGAGACAGAGAGAGACAGAGAGATAGACAGAGAGAGACATAGAGAGACAATGAAAGACATAGAGAGAGACAGAGAGACACAGAGAGACACAGAGAGAGAGACAGAGAGAGACAGAAAGAGTCAGAAGGACAGAGAGAGACAGAGAGAGATAGAGATAGAGACAGAGAAAGACAGAGAGAGACACAGAGAGAGACAGAGAAAGACAGAGAGTGAGACAGAGACAGACAGAGAGAGACAAAGGAAGACCCAGAGAAAGAGAGAGAGAGACAGAGATAGAGACAGAGAAAGACAGAGAGAGACACAGAGAGAGAGAGACAGAGAGAGACAGAGAGATCAAGAGAGAGAGACAGAGAGAGACAGAGAGAGGGACAGAGAGAGACAGAGACAGAGTGAGAAAGACAGAGAGAGACAGAGATAGAGAGAGAGAGACAGAGAGAGACACAGAGAGAGACAGAGAGAGACAAAGAAAGACACAGAGAGAGACATAGTGAGACAGAGAGATACATTGAGAGAGACAGAGAGAGACAGAGAGAGACAGAGACACAGAGAGAGACAGAGAGACAGAGAGAGACAGAGAGAGACAGAGATAGAGACAGAAGGGACAGAGAGAGACAGAGAGAGACCGACAGAGTGACAGATGGAGACAGAGAGAGACAGAGACAGATAGAGTTAGACAGAGAGAGATAGAGAGAGAGACAGAGAGAGACAGAGAGGGACAGAGTGACAGAGAGAGACAGAGAGAGACAGAGATAGAGACAGAGAGATACAGAGTGAGGGACAGAGAGAGACAGAGAGAGACAGATAGAGACAGAGAGACAGATAGAGACAGAGAGAAACAGAGAGAGACAGAGTGACAGAGAGAGACAGAGAGAGACAGAGACAGAGAAAGAGAGAGAGACAGAGAGAGACAGAGAGAGTCAGATAGACAGAGAGAGACAGAGAGAGACAGTGAGAGACAGAGAGAGACAGAGTGACAGAGAGAGACAGAGAGAGACAGAGATAGAGACAGAGAGAGACAGAGAGAGGGAAAGAGAGAGACAGAGAGAGACAGAGAGAGACAGAGAGAGAGACAGATAGAGACAGAGAGAAACAGAGAGAGACAGAGATAGAGAAAGAGAGAGACAAAGAGAGACATAGAGAGAGAGACAGAGAGAGACAGAGAGAGACAGAGCGAGACAAAGAAAGACACAGAGAAAGACAGAGACAGAGAGATACAGAGATAGAGACAGAGAGTGACAGATAGACAGAGAGAGACAGAGAGAGACAGAGAGAGACAGAGTTACAGAGAGAGACAGAGATAGAGACAGAGAGAGACAGAGAGAGGGAAAGAGAGAGACAGAGAGAGAAGGAGAGAGACAGAGAGAGACAGAGAGAGAGACAGAGAGAGACAGAAAGAGTCAGAAGGACAGAGAGAGACAGAGATAGAGACAGAGAGAGACAGAGAGAAAGAGAGAGACAGAGAGAGTCAGAGAGAGACAGAGACAGAGTGAGAAAGACAGAGAGAGACAGAGATAGAGAGAGAGACAGAGAGAGACACACAGAGAGACAGAGAGAGACAGAAAGAGTCAGAAGGACAGAGAGAGACAGAGATAGAGACAGAGAGAGACAGAGAGAAAGAGAGAGACAGAGAGAGTCAGAGAGTGACAGAGACAGAGTGAGAAAGACAGAGAGAGACAGAGATAGAGAGAGAGACAGAGAGAGACACACAGAGAGACAGAGAGAGACAGAGAGAGACAAAGAAAGACACAGAGAGAGACATAGAGAGAGAGATACATTGAGAGAGACAGAGAGAGACAGAGAGAGACAGAGAGAGAGATAGAGAGAGACACAGAGAGAGACAGAGAGAGACAGAGAGACAGAGAGAGACAAAGAAAGACACAGAGAGAGACAGAGAGAGACAGAGAGACAGAGAGAGACAGATAGACAGAGAGAGACAGAGAGAGACAGAGAGAGACAGAGTGACAGAGAGAGACATAGAGAGAAAGAGATAGAGACAGAGAGAAGGAAAGAAAGAGACACACAGAGAGATAGAGACAGAGAGAAACAGAGAGAGACAGAGATAGAGAAAGAGAGAGACAGAGAGAGACATAGAGAGAGTTACAGAGAGAGACAAAGAGAGACAGAGAGAGACAAAGAAAGACACAGAGAGAGACAAAGAGAGACAGAGAGATACAGAGAGAGAGAAAGAGAGAGACAGAGAGAGACATAAAGAGAGAGACAGAGAGAGACAGGGAGAGACAGAGAGAGACAAAGAAAGACACAGAGAGAGACAGAGAGGGACAGAGAGAGACAGAGAGAGACAGAGTGACAGAGAGAGACAGAGAGAGACAGAGATAGAGACAGAGAGAGGCAGAGAGAGGGAAAGAGAGAGACAGAGAGAGAGAGAGAGAGAGACAGAGAGAGAGACAGATAGAGACAGAGAGAAATAGAGAGAGACAGAGATAGAGAAAGAGAGAGACATAGAGAGAGAGACAGAGAGAGACTTTCCACTTTTTCAGGTTTTCTTGCCATATTCCGGTTCCTTCAGTGTGAGTTTTTAATTTTCTAATTCTTTCAGGGTTTTTTGCCATATTCTGGGTCTTACAGCGTGTATTTTTAATTTTCCAATTTTTTCAGGGTTACTCAGCATATTTTGGGTCCTACAGTGTGATTTTTTTCATTTTCCACCTTTTTCAGGTTTTCTTGCCAATTTCGGGGTACTTCAGTGTGAGTTTTTAATATTCCACTTTTTACAGGGTTAATCGCCATATTCTGCGTCCTACAGTGTGATTTTTAAATTTTCCACGATTCTCAGGGTTTCTCGCCATATTCAGGTCCTACAGTTTGATTTTTTAATTTTAAACGTTTTTAAGTTTTTTTCGTCATGTTCTGGGTCCTACAGTTTGATATTCTCATTATCCAACTTTTTCAGATTTTCTCAGCATATTCTGGGTCCTACATTGTGAATTTTTAATTTTCCACGTTTTTCAAGGTTTCTTGCCATATTCTGGTCCTATAGTGTGATTTTCTCATTTTCCTCCTTTTTCAGTGTTTCTCGCCATATTCTGGGTCCTACAGAGTGAATATTTAATTTTCCATGTTTTTCATGTTTTCTCGACATATTCTGGGTCCTTCAGTTTGTGTTTTTAATTTTCCTCGTTTTTCAGGTTTTCTCACCATATTCCCGGACCTTCAGTGTGAATTTTTAATTTTCCATGTTTTTCAGGTTTTTCGTCATATTCTGGGTCCTAGAGTGTGATTTTCTCATTTCCACGTTTTTTAGGATTTCTCCCCATATTCGGGGTCCTTCAGTGTGAGTTTTTGATTTCCTACTTTTTCAGGGTTTCTCAATATATTCTGGTTCCTACAGCGTGTATTTTATTTTTCCAAGTTTTTCAAGGGTTTCTAGGCATATTCTGGGTCCTACAGTGTGAACATTTAATTTTCCATGATTATCAGGGTTTCTCAGCATATTCTGGGTCCTGCAGTGTGATTTTCTCATTTTTCACCTTTTTCAAGTTTTTTCGCTATTCTGGGTTCTACATGTGATTTTCTCATTTTCCACCTTTTTCAGGTTTTCTCGCTATATTCCGGGTCCTTCAGTGTGAATTTTTAATTTTCCACGTTTTTCAGGGATTCTCAGCATATTCTGGGTCCTGCAGTGTGATTTTCTCATTTTCCACCTTTTTCATGTTTTCTAGCCATATCCTCGTCCATCAGTGTGAGTTTATAGTTATCTACTTTTTTCAGGGTTGCTGGCCGTATTCTGGGTAATACAGTGTGAATTTTTATTGTCCAATTTTTTTCAAGGTTTCTCGCCATAATGTGGGTCTGACAGTGTGAATTTTTAATTTTCACGTTTTTCACGGTTTCTTGGCATATTTTGGGTCCTGAAGAGTGATTTTCTCATTTTCCACGTTTTTAAAGTTTTTTCGTAATTCTGGGTCCTACAGTGTGATTTTCTCATTTTCCACCTTTTTCAGGTTTTCTCGCCATATTCCGGGTCCTTCAGTGTGAGTTTTTAATTTTCTAATTCTTTCAGGGTTTCTTGCCATATTCTGGGTCCTACAGCGTGTATTTTTAATTTTCCACGTTTTTCAGGGTTACTCGGCCTATTCTGGGTCCTACAGTGTGATTTTCTCATTTTCCACCTTTTTCAGGTTTTCTTGACATATTCAGGGTCCTTCAGTGTGAGATTTAAATTTTTTACTTTTTTCAGTGTTTCTCGCCATATTCTGCATCCTACAGTGTGAATTTTAAATTTTTCACGTTTTTCAGGTTTTCTTGCCATGTTCTGTGTCCTACAGTATGAATTTTTAATTTTAAACCTTTTTAAGTTTTTTTCGTCATATTCTGGGTCCTTCAGTGTGATTTTCTCATTTTCCAACTTTTTCAGGTCTTCTCGGCATATTCTGAGTCCTACAGTGTGAATTTTCGATTTTCCACGTTTTTCAAGTTTTCTTGCCATATTCTGTTCCTAGAGTGTGAATTTTTAATTTTCCACTTTTTTCAGTGTTTCTCTCCCTATCCTGGGTTCTACTTTGTGAATATTTAATTTTCCATGTTTTTCAGGTTTTCTCGCCATATTCTGGGTCCTTCAGTGTGAGTTTTTAATTTTCCTCGTTTTTCAGGTTTTCTCGCCATATTCAAGGTCATACAGTGTGATTTTCTCATTTCCACGTTTTTCTTATTTTCTTGCCATATTCCAGGTTCTTCAGTGTGAATTTTTAATTTTCCACGTTTTTCAAGGTTTCTTGCCATATTCTGGTCCTTTAGAGTGAATTTTTAATTTTCAAGATTTTACAGTTTCTCAAAATATTCTGTGTCCTCCAGTGTGAATATTTAATTTTCTAGGTTTTACAGGTTTTCTTGCCATATTCTGGGTCCTTCAGTGTGAGATTTTAATTTTCCTCATTTTTCAGTTTTGCTCGCTATATCCGGGTCCTTGAGTGTGAATTTTTATTTTTCCACATTTTTCAGGTTTCTTCGTCATAATCTGGTTCTACAGTGTGATTTTTTCATTTCCATGTTTTTCAGGTTTTCTCGCCATATTTGGGGTCCTTCAGTGTGAGTTTTTTAATTTCTAGTTTTTAAGGTTTTCTTGCCATATTCTGGGTACTACAGTGTGAATTTTAAATTTTCCACGTTTTTAAGTTATTTCGTCATATTCTGATTATTACAGTGTGATTTTCTCGTTTTTTTTCCTTTTTCAGTGTTTCTCGCCATATTCAGGGTCCTATAGTGTGAATATTTAATTTTCAATGTTTTTCAGGTTTTCTCAGCATATTCTGGCTCCTGCAGTGTTATTTTCTCGTTTTCAACCTTTTTCAGGTTTTCTCACAATTCTGGGTCCTACATGTGATTTTCTCATTTTCCATCTTTTTCAGGTTATCTCGCCATAATCTAGGTCCTACAGTGTGAGTTTTTAATTTTCCTCGTTTTTTCAGGTTTTCTCGCCATATTCTGATTCCTTCAGTGTGAATTTTTAATTTTCCACGTTTTCCAGGTTTTTTCATCATATTCTGGGTCCTACAGTGTGATATTCTCGTTTCCAAGTTTTTCAGGATTTCTTGCCATATTCCAGGTCCTGCAGTGTGAATTTTTAATTTTCCACGTTTTTCAGTATTTCTCCCCATATTTTGGGTAATACAGTGTGAATTTTTAATTTTCCTCGTTTTTCAGGTTTTCTCGCCAAATTCCGGGTCCTTCAGTGTGAATTTTTAATTTTCCACGATTTTCAGGGATTCTCAGCATATTCTGGGTCCTGCAGTGTGATTTTCTCATTTTCCACCTTTTTCATGTTTTCTAGCCATATCCTCGTCCATCAGTGTGAGTTTATAGTTATCTACTTTTTTCAGGGTTGCTGGCCGTATTCTGGGTAATACAGTGTGAATTTTTATTGTCCAATTTTTTTCAAGGTTTCTCGCCATAATGTGGGTCTGACAGTGTGAATTTTTAATTTTCACGTTTTTCACGGTTTCTTGGCATATTTTGGGTCCTGAAGAGTGATTTTCTCATTTTCCACGTTTTTAAAGTTTTTTCGTAATTCTGGGTCCTACAGTGTGATTTTCTCATTTTCCACCTTTTTCAGGTTTTCTCGCCATATTCCGGGTCCTTCAGTGTGAGTTTTTAATTTTCTAATTCTTTCAGGGTTTCTTGCCATATTCTGGGTCCTACAGTGTGATTTTCTCATTTTCCACCTTTTTCAGGTTTTCTCGACATATTCAGGGTCCTTCAGTGTGAGATTTAAATTTTTTACTTTTTTCAGTGTTTCTCGCCATATTCTGCATCCTACAGTGTGAATTTTAAATTTTTCACGTTTTTCAGGTTTTCTTGCCATGTTCTGTGTCCTACAGTATGAATTTTTAATTTTAAACCTTTTTAAGTTTTTTTCGTCATATTCTGGGTCCTTCAGTGTGATTTTCTCATTTTCCAACTTTTTCAGGTCTTCTCGGCATATTCTGAGTCCTACAGTGTGAATTTTCGATTTTCCACGTTTTTCAAGTTTTCTTGCCATATTCTGTTCCTAGAGTGTGAATTTTTAATTTTCCACTTTTTTCAGTGTTTCTCTCCCTATCCTGGGTTCTACTTTGTGAATATTTAATTTTCCATGTTTTTCAGGTTTTCTCGCCATATTCTGGGTCCTTCAGTGTGAGTTTTTAATTTTCCTCGTTTTTCAGGTTTTCTCGCCATATTCAAGGTCATACAGTGTGATTTTCTCATTTCCACGTTTTTCTTATTTTCTTGCCATATTCCAGGTTCTTCAGTGTGAATTTTTAATTTTCCACGTTTTTCAAGGTTTCTTGCCATATTCTGGTCCTTTAGAGTGAATTTTTAATTTTCAAGATTTTACAGTTTCTCAAAATATTCTGTGTCCTCCAGTGTGAATATTTAATTTTCTAGGTTTTACAGGTTTTCTTGCCATATTCTGGGTCCTTCAGTGTGAGATTTTAATTTTCCTCATTTTTCAGTTTTGCTCGCTATATCCGGGTCCTTGAGTGTGAATTTTTATTTTTCCACATTTTTCAGGTTTCTTCGTCATAATCTGGTTCTACAGTGTGATTTTTTCATTTCCATGTTTTTCAGGTTTTCTCGCCATATTTGGGGTCCTTCAGTGTGAGTTTTTTAATTTCTAGTTTTTAAGGTTTTCTTGCCATATTCTGGGTACTACAGTGTGAATTTTAAATTTTCCACCTTTTTAAGTTATTTCGTCATATTCTGATTATTACAGTGTGATTTTCTCGTTTTTTTTCCTTTTTCAGTGTTTCTCGCCATATTCAGGGTCCTATAGTGTGAATATTTAATTTTCAATGTTTTTCAGGTTTTCTCAGCATATTCTGGCTCCTGCAGTGTTATTTTCTCGTTTTCAACCTTTTTCAGGTTTTCTCACAATTCTGGGTCCTACATGTGATTTTCTCATTTTCCATCTTTTTCAGGTTATCTCGCCATAATCTAGGTCCTACAGTGTGAGTTTTTAATTTTCCTCGTTTTTTCAGGTTTTCTCGCCATATTCTGATTCCTTCAGTGTGAATTTTTAATTTTCCACGTTTTCCAGGTTTTTTCATCATATTCTGGGTCCTACAGTGTGATATTCTCGTTTCCAAGTTTTTCAGGATTTCTTGCCATATTCCAGGTCCTGCAGTGTGAATTTTTAATTTTCCACGTTTTTCAGTATTTCTCCCCATATTTTGGGTAATACAGTGTGAATTTTTAATTTTCCTCGTTTTTCAGGTTTTCTCGCCAAATTCCGGGTCCTTCAGTGTGAATTTTTAATTTTCCACGATTTTCAGGGATTCTCAGCATATTCTGGGTCCTGCAGTGTGATTTTCTCATTTTCCACCTTTTTCATGTTTTCTAGCCATATCCTCGTCCATCAGTGTGAGTTTATAGTTATCTACTTTTTTCAGGGTTGCTGGCCGTATTCTGGGTAATACAGTGTGAATTTTTATTGTCCAATTTTTTTCAAGGTTTCTCGCCATAATGTGGGTCTGACAGTGTGAATTTTTAATTTTCACGTTTTTCACGGTTTCTTGGCATATTTTGGGTCCTGAAGAGTGATTTTCTCATTTTCCACGTTTTTAAAGTTTTTTCGTAATTCTGGGTCCTACAGTGTGATTTTCTCATTTTCCACCTTTTTCAGGTTTTCTCGCCATATTCCGGGTCCTTCAGTGTGAGTTTTTAATTTTCTAATTCTTTCAGGGTTTCTTGCCATATTCTGGGTCCTACAGTGTGATTTTCTCATTTTCCACCTTTTTCAGGTTTTCTCGACATATTCAGGGTCCTTCAGTGTGAGATTTAAATTTTTTACTTTTTTCAGTGTTTCTCGCCATATTCTGCATCCTACAGTGTGAATTTTAAATTTTTCACGTTTTTCAGGTTTTCTTGCCATGTTCTGTGTCCTACAGTATGAATTTTTAATTTTAAACCTTTTTAAGTTTTTTTCGTCATATTCTGGGTCCTTCAGTGTGATTTTCTCATTTTCCAACTTTTTCAGGTCTTCTCGGCATATTCTGAGTCCTACAGTGTGAATTTTCGATTTTCCACGTTTTTCAAGTTTTCTTGCCATATTCTGTTCCTAGAGTGTGAATTTTTAATTTTCCACTTTTTTCAGTGTTTCTCTCCCTATCCTGGGTTCTACTTTGTGAATATTTAATTTTCCATGTTTTTCAGGTTTTCTCGCCATATTCTGGGTCCTTCAGTGTGAGTTTTTAATTTTCCTCGTTTTTCAGGTTTTCTCGCCATATTCAAGGTCATACAGTGTGATTTTCTCATTTCCACGTTTTTCTTATTTTCTTGCCATATTCCAGGTTCTTCAGTGTGAATTTTTAATTTTCCACGTTTTTCAAGGTTTCTTGCCATATTCTGGTCCTTTAGAGTGAATTTTTAATTTTCAAGATTTTACAGTTTCTCAAAATATTCTGTGTCCTCCAGTGTGAATATTTAATTTTCTAGGTTTTACAGGTTTTCTTGCCATATTCTGGGTCCTTCAGTGTGAGATTTTAATTTTCCTCATTTTTCAGTTTTGCTCGCTATATCCGGGTCCTTGAGTGTGAATTTTTATTTTTCCACATTTTTCAGGTTTCTTCGTCATAATCTGGTTCTACAGTGTGATTTTTTCATTTCCATGTTTTTCAGGTTTTCTCGCCATATTTGGGGTCCTTCAGTGTGAGTTTTTTAATTTCTAGTTTTTAAGGTTTTCTTGCCATATTCTGGGTACTACAGTGTGAATTTTAAATTTTCCACCTTTTTAAGTTATTTCGTCATATTCTGATTATTACAGTGTGATTTTCTCGTTTTTTTTCCTTTTTCAGTGTTTCTCGCCATATTCAGGGTCCTATAGTGTGAATATTTAATTTTCAATGTTTTTCAGGTTTTCTCAGCATATTCTGGCTCCTGCAGTGTTATTTTCTCGTTTTCAACCTTTTTCAGGTTTTCTCACAATTCTGGGTCCTACATGTGATTTTCTCATTTTCCATCTTTTTCAGGTTATCTCGCCATAATCTAGGTCCTACAGTGTGAGTTTTTAATTTTCCTCGTTTTTTCAGGTTTTCTCGCCATATTCTGATTCCTTCAGTGTGAATTTTTAATTTTCCACGTTTTCCAGGTTTTTTCATCATATTCTGGGTCCTACAGTGTGATATTCTCGTTTCCAAGTTTTTCAGGATTTCTTGCCATATTCCAGGTCCTGCAGTGTGAATTTTTAATTTTCCACGTTTTTCAGTATTTCTCCCCATATTTTGGGTAATACAGTGTGAATTTTTAATTTTCCTCGTTTTTCAGGTTTTCTCGCCAAATTCCGGGTCCTTCAGTGTGAATTTTTAATTTTCCACGATTTTCAGGGATTCTCAGCATATTCTGGGTCCTGCAGTGTGATTTTCTCATTTTCCACCTTTTTCATGTTTTCTAGCCATATCCTCGTCCATCAGTGTGAGTTTATAGTTATCTACTTTTTTTCAGGGTTGCTGGCCGTATTCTGGGTAATACAGTGTGAATTTTTATTGTCCAATTTTTTTCAAGGTTTTCTCGCCATAATGTGGGTCTGACAGTGTGAATTTTTAATTTTCACGTTTTTCACGGTTTCTTGGCATATTTTGGGTCCTGAAGAGTGATTTTCTCATTTTCCACGTTTTTAAAGTTTTTTCATAATTCTGGGTCCTACAGTGTGATTTTCTCATTTTCCACCTTTTTCAGGTTTTCTCGCCATATTCCGGGTCCTTCAGTGTGAGTGTTTAATTTTCTAATTCTTTCAGGGTTTCTTGCCATATTCTGGGTCCTACAGTGTGATTTTCTCATTTTCCACCTTTTCAGGTTTTCTCGACATATTCAGGGTCCTTCAGTGTGAGATTTAAATTTTTTACTTTTTTCAGTGTTTCTCGCCATATTCTGCATCCTACAGTGTGAATTTTAAATTTTTCACGTTTTTCAGGTTTTCTTGCCATGTTCTGTGTCCTACAGTATGAATTTTTAATTTTAAACCTTTTTAAGTTTTTTTCGTCATATTCTGGGTCCTTCAGTGTGATTTTCTCATTTTCCAACTTTTTCAGGTCTTCTCGGCATATTCTGAGTCCTACAGTGTGAATTTTTCGATTTTCCACGTTTTTCAAGTTTTCTTGCCATATTCTGTTCTAGAGTGTGAATTTTTAATTTTCCACTTTTTTCAGTGTTTCTCTCCCTATCCTGGGTTCTACTTTGTGAATATTTAATTTCCATGTTTTTCAGGTTTTCTCGCCATATTCTGGGTCCTTCAGTGTGAGTTTTTAATTTTCCTCGTTTTTCAGGTTTTCTCGCCATATTCAAGGTCATACAGTGTGATTTCTCATTTCCACGTTTTTCTTATTTTCTTGCCATATTCCAGGTTCTTCAGTGTGAATTTTTAATTTTCCACGTTTTTCAAGGTTTCTTGCCATATTCTGGTCCTTTAGAGTGAATTTTTAATTTTCAAGATTTTACAGTTCTCAAAATATTCTGTGTCCTCCAGTGTGAATATTTAATTTTCTAGGTTTTACAGGTTTTCTTGCCATATTCTGGGTCCTTCAGTGTGAGATTTTAATTTTCCTCATTTTTCAGTTTTGCTCGCTATATCCGGGTCCTTGAGTGTGAATTTTTATTTTTCCACATTTTTCAGGTTTCTTCGTCATAATCTGGTTCTACAGTGTGATTTTTTCATTTCCATGTTTTTCAGGTTTTCTCGCCATATTTGGGGTCCTTCAGTGTGAGTTTTTTAATTTCTAGTTTTTAAGGTTTTCTTGCCATATTCTGGGTACTACAGTGTGAATTTAAATTTTCCACGTTTTTAAGTTATTTCGTCATATTCTGATTATTACAGTGTGATTTTCTCGTTTTTTTCCTTTTTCAGTGTTTCTCGCCATATTCAGGGTCCTATAGTGTGAATATTTAATTTTCAATGTTTTTCAGGTTTTCTCAGCATATTCTGGCTCCTGCAGTGTTATTTTCTCGTTTTCAACCTTTTTCAGGTTTTCTCACAATTCTGGTCCTACATGTGATTTTCTCATTTTCCATCTTTTTCAGGTTATCTCGCCATAATCTAGGTCCTACAGTGTGAGTTTTTAATTTTCCTCGTTTTTTCAGGTTTTCTCGCCATATTCTGATTCCTTCAGTGTGAATTTTTAATTTTCCACGTTTTCCAGGTTTTTTCATCATATTCTGGGTCCTACAGTGTGATATTCTCGTTTCCAAGTTTTTCAGGATTTTCTTGCCATATTCCAGGTCCTGCAGTGTGAATTTTTAATTTTCCACGTTTTTCAGTATTTCTCCCCATATTTTGGGTAATACAGTGTGAATTTTTAATTTTCCTCGTTTTTCAGGTTTTCTCGCCAAATTCCGGGTCCTTCAGTGTGAATTTTTAATTTTCCACGATTTTCAGGGATTCTCAGCATATTCTGGGTCCTGCAGTGTGATTTTCTCATTTTCCACCTTTTTCATGTTTTCTAGCCATATCCTCGTCCATCAGTGTGAGTTTATAGTTATCTACTTTTTTCAGGGTTGCTGGCCGTATTCTGGGTAATACAGTGTGAATTTTTATTGTCCAATTTTTTTCAAGGTTTCTCGCCATAATGTGGGTCTGACAGTGTGAATTTTTAATTTTCACGTTTTCACGGTTTCTTGGCATATTTTGGGTCCTGAAGAGTGATTTTCTCATTTTCCACGTTTTTAAAGTTTTTTCGTAATTCTGGGTCCTACAGTGTGATTTTCTCATTTTCCACCTTTTTTCAGGTTTTCTCGCCATATTCCGGGTCCTTCAGTGTGAGTTTTTAATTTTCTAATTCTTTCAGGGTTTCTTGCCATATTCTGGGTCCTACAGTGTGATTTTCTCATTTTCCACCTTTTTCAGGTTTTCTCGACATATTCAGGGTCCTTCAGTGTGAGATTAAATTTTTTACTTTTTTCAGTGTTTCTCGCCATATTCTGCATCCTACAGTGTGAATTTTAAATTTTTCACGTTTTTCAGGTTTTCTTGCCATGTTCTGTGTCCTACAGTATGAATTTTTAATTTTAAACCTTTTTAAGTTTTTTTCGTCATATTCTGGGTCCTTCAGTGTGATTTTCTCATTTTCCAACTTTTTCAGGTCTTCTCGGCATATTCTGAGTCCTACAGTGTGAATTTTCGATTTTCCACGTTTTTCAAGTTTTCTTGCATATTCTGTTCCTAGAGTGTGAATTTTTAATTTTCCACTTTTTTCAGTGTTTCTCTCCCTATCCTGGGTTCTACTTTGTGAATATTTAATTTTCCATGTTTTTCAGGTTTTCTCGCCATATTCTGGGTCCTTCAGTGTGAGTTTTTAATTTTCCTCGTTTTCAGGTTTTCTCGCCATATTCAAGGTCATACAGTGTGATTTTCTCATTTCCACGTTTTTCTTATTTTCTTGCCATATTCCAGGTTCTTCAGTGTGAATTTTTAATTTTCCACGTTTTTCAAGGTTTCTTGCCATATTCTGGTCCTTTAGAGTGAATTTTTAATTTTCAAGATTTTACAGTTTCTCAAAATATCTGTGTCCTCCAGTGTGAATATTTAATTTTCTAGGTTTTACAGGTTTTCTTGCCATATTCTGGGTCCTTCAGTGTGAGATTTTAATTTTCCTCATTTTCAGTTTTGCTCGCTATATCCGGGTCCTTGAGTGTGAATTTTTATTTTTCCACCATTTTTCAGGTTTCTTCGTCATAATCTGGTTCTACAGTGTGATTTTTTCATTTCCATGTTTTTCAGGTTTTCTCGCCATATTTGGGGTCCTTCAGTGTGAGTTTTTTAATTTCTAGTTTTTAAGGTTTTCTTGCCATATTCTGGGTACTACAGTGTGAATTTTAAATTTTCCACGTTTTTTAAGTTATTTCGTCATATTCTGATTATTACAGTGTGATTTTCTCGTTTTTTTCCTTTTTCAGTGTTTCTCGCCATATTCAGGGTCCTATAGTGTGAATATTTAATTTTCAATGTTTTTCAGGTTTTCTCAGCATATTCTGGCTCCTGCAGTGTTATTTTCTCGTTTTCAACCTTTTTCAGGTTTTCTCACAATTCTGGGTCCTACATGTGATTTTCTCATTTTCCATCTTTTTCAGGTTATCTCGCCATAATCTAGGTCCTACAGTGTGAGTTTTTAATTTTCCTCGTTTTTTCAGGTTTTCTCGCCATATTCTGATTCCTTCAGTGTGAATTTTTAATTTTCCCACGTTTTCCAGGTTTTTTCATCATATTCTGGGTCCTACAGTGTGATATTCTCGTTTCCAAGTTTTTCAGGATTTCTTGCCATATTCCAGGTCCTGCAGTGTGAATTTTTAATTTTCCACGTTTTTCAGTATTTCTCCCCATATTTTGGGTAATACAGTGTGAATTTTAATTTTCCTCGTTTTTCAGGTTTTCTCGCCAAATTCCGGGTCCTTCAGTGTGAATTTTTAATTTTCCACGATTTTCAGGGATTCTCAGCATATTCTGGGTCCTGCAGTGTGATTTTCTCATTTTCCACCTTTTTCATGTTTTCTAGCCATATCCTCGTCCATCAGTGTGAGTTTATAGTTATCTACTTTTTTCAGGGTTGCTGGCCGTATTCTGGGTAATACAGTGTGAATTTTTATTGTCCAATTTTTTTCAAGGTTTCTCGCCATAATGTGGGTCTGACAGTGTGAATTTTTAATTTTCACGTTTTTCACGGTTTTCTTGGCATATTTTGGGTCCTGAAGAGTGATTTTCTCATTTTCCACGTTTTTAAAGTTTTTTCGTAATTCTGGGTCCTACAGTGTGATTTTCTCATTTTCCACCTTTTTCAGGGTTTTCTCGCCATATTCCGGGTCCTTCAGTGTGAGTTTTTAATTTTCTAATTCTTTCAGGGTTTCTTGCCATATTCTGGGTCCTACAGCGTGTATTTTTAATTTTCCACGTTTTTCAGGGTTACTCGGCCTATTCTGGGTCCTACAGTGTGATTTTCTCATTTTTGACATTTTTCAAGTTTTTTGTTTTGCAATTCTGGTCCTACAGTGTGATTTTCTCATTTTCCACCTTTTTCAGGTTTTCTCGCCATATTCCGGGTCCATCAGTGTGAGTTTTATAGTTATCTACTTTTTTCAGGGTTGATTGCCATATTCTGGGTAATACAGTGAGAATTTTCATTGTCCAATTTTTTCATGGTTTCTCGCCATAATCTGGTTCCCCCAGCGTATATTTTTAATTTTCCACGTTTTCAGGGTTTCTCGGCATATTCTGGGTCCTACAGTGTGATTTTCTCATTTTTGATATTTTTCAAGTTTTTTGTTTTGCAA